>NW_027203715.1:3807500-3957500 GCF_024711535.1 Dipodomys merriami | reverse complement strand
TATCTGTAGACAATTGACTGTGCAAATTCAGACTTGGGTTGAAGCTTGCCTTAAGATAGTGTTCTAGCACAAAACTGGGGCTATTTTCATCTCAAATGGGCAGAACAAGCCAGAAAAACACAAGAAAAATGGCAAATCCGGGTATCTCAATTCCCAATCCCAATAATCAGGGGAAAGAACAAATAATGAATAATCCAGAGGAGAATTCCCAAATAGCTCTACAAACACTGCTGGCAAATATGATAAATCAAAAGATTGAAAGCATACAAAGGTCTCTGTATGAGCGTGATAGGGAGAGAGAGGAGGAATTCAAAAGTTTATACAGCAATATCATAAGTGTGAGGAAGCTACTCAAAAGCCCATACAGGAATTGCAAGAGCAGCTTGAGAATACTCAGAGAGAAAGACAGGAATGGCATGAACAGGCTGAGAACACTCAAAGAGAACTACAGGAATCCCAGGAACAGGAGGAAGCTTATCAAAGAGCAATACAGGAAAAGAGAGACCAGGTAGAGAATACACAAAGATCACTAAAGGCATTCATGGAATCCATTAAAAAAGAGCTGAAGGAAGTCATGGAGACCACAAAGAGAATGCTGAATGTAACCCAACAGAAGGAATGGGAGTCCAAGGAAACCATAACCAATCAAATAAGTGATCTGAGATTAAACACTGAACATCAAATTAAGGAAGTAAAGAATTTCATACTAGATCTAAAACAAAGCTTCAATAAAGAACTTTAAGCCATCAAAGCTGACCAATTAGAAGGAAAAGGGATAAAAAACAAAGTAGAAAGTCTTGACAGCAGGTTTGACCATGTAGAAGAACGAATCTCAGGGACTGAAGACAGCCTAGATATTATAGAGAAAGAACATACAACCATCCAAGACATGTCTAAGAAATATGATAGATCTATCCAACACTTGGAAGACACCATCAGAAGGGCTAATCTAAGGATAATGGATGTAGAGGAGCACCTTGAAACAGAAGTTAAAGGTCTAGGAAATTTGTTTAACAGGATCCTAGCAGAGAACTTCCCAAACATGCAAAAAAGATAGGCCTATTCAGATACAAGAAGCTTTTAGAACCCCAAACAGACCAGACCAGAATAGGACATCTCACTGTCACATTATAATCCACACAGGATCTACTCAGACCAAGGAAAAGATCCTTAAAGCTGTCAAGGAGAAAAGATTAATCAGCCATAAAGGGAAACCAATTAGAATCACCTCAGATTTCTCAGCAGAGACAATCAAAGCAAGAAGAGCGTGGAATGTTGTATGCCATGCACTAAAAACAAACAACTATCAACCAAGAATACTGTACCCAGCTAAACTCTCCTTCATAACTGAAGGCCAAATATAAACCATCCATAGCAGAGAAAAATTGAAACAAAACATCTCCACCAAACCAGCCCTACAAAAGACTCTTAAAGATGTCCTACACATAGAAAACCAACAAGACCACAATAAAGGTCAAGAAACTGCACCCAAACTGAGAATGCAAGAACCATAGGAAGAACCCAGTTTTTGCAAGCCCCAAGAAGGTGTATAACATGGCAGAAACTCCCAAATACCTCTCAGTCCTATCTCTTAACGTTAACGGTCTGAACTCTCCAATTAAGCGACATAAACTGTCTATCTGCTGCCTGCAGGACTCACATCTTGCCCATAAAAACAAACACATTTTAAATGTTAAAGGCTGGAACAAAATCTACCAAGCTAATGGCTCTCCTAAACAGGCAGGCGTTGCAAACCTAATATCAGATAAAATAGACTTCAAATTAAAATTCATGAGAAGAGATAAAGAAGTTCGCTACATACTAATTAAAGGATCTCTCCTTCAGGAGGATATTAGAATTCTAAATATCTATTTGCCTAACAATGGAGCACACAAATTTATCAAAGAAACACTACTTTCCCTCAAATCCCATATAGATCCAAAGACATTAATTGTTGGGGATTTTAACACACCACTCACCCCACTAGATAGATCAACTCGGCAAAAACTCAACAGAGAAACCGCAGATCTAAACACCTGCATAGATGAACTAGACTTAAAAGAAATCTACCGAACATTTCACCCAGCAGAATCAGAATACACGTTTTTCTCAGCAGCGCATGGAACAATTTCTAAACTAGACCACATTTTAGGCCACAAAGCAAACTTGTCTAAGTTCAGAAACATTGTAGTTATACCTTGCATTCTCTCTGAGGACGAGGGAATAAAATTAGAACTCAACACCAAAAGCCACCAAAGAAAGTCCGGTATCACATGGAGGCTGAACAACACAATGCTGAATCATGAGTGGGTCATGGATGAGATTAGAAAGGAAATTCAAGTGTTCATGCTATTCAACAAAAATGAACACACAAATTACCAGCTCCTCTGGGACACAGCAAAGGCAGTACTCAGAGGCAAGTTAATAGCTCTGAGCTCCTACATCAACAAATTGGAGAGATCTGAAACTGACAATTTAATGACACATCTAAACCTCCTTGAAAAAGAGCAATAAGATAAACCCCAATCCAGTAGATGGAAAGAAATAATTAAAATTTAATCAGAATTAAATGAATTAGAATCCAAACAATCTATAGACAGAATGAAAAAAACAAAGAGTTGGTTCTTCGAAAAACTTAACAAAATTGACAGACATTTAGCAAATCTTATCAGAAAAAGAAGAGAACACACCCAAATTAATAAACTCAGAGATGAGAATGGAAACATCACCACGGAAACAACCAAGATTCAGAACAGTATAAGAGAATACTTCTCAAAACTTTATGCTAATAAGTTTGAGAACTTGACAGAAATGGACCTTTTCCTAGCAAATATTGACATGCCAGAACTAAACCAAGATGAGTTAAACAAGCTTAACAGTCCCATATCAAGCATTGAAATAGAAACTGCAATAAGAGACCTCCCAGCTAAGAAAAGTCCTCGACCAGATGATTTTACAGCGGAATTCTACAAGGCCTTCAAAGCAGAGCTCACACCAATACTCCACCAAAGCTTAGTACCAAACATATTCTATGAAGCCATCATAACCCTCATCCCAAAACAAGGGAGGGACTCATCAAAGAAAGAGAAATATAGACCCATTTCTTTGATGAACATTGATGCAAAACTTCTCAACAAAATTTTGGCCAATCGACTTCAACAATTCATCCAAAAAATCATAAACCACGATCAAACTGGATTCATTTCAGGGAGGCAAAGCTGGTTCAATATACACAAATCAATTAATATTATTCATCACATCAACAGGAGCAACAATAAGAACCACATGGTTATCTTAATAGATGCAGAAAAAGCATTCGACAAGATCCAACACCCCTTTATGATGAAGGTTTTGGAAAAATTAGGAATCCATGGAACATTCTTCAATTCAATAAGGGCTGTATATGACAAACCTACAGCCAGCATTATACTTAATGGTGAAAAACTAAAGCCATTTGCTCTTAACTCAGGAACAAAACAAGGTTATCCACTCTCTCCACTTCTCTTCAATCTAGTATTAGAATGTCTACTTACACCAATAAGACAAGATGCAGACATAAAGGGGATCCAAATAGGGAAAGAAGAAATAAAACTCTCCCTCTTTGCAGATGACATGATCTTATATTTAAAGAATCCCATAGACTCCACTTCCAAATTACTCAAGCTGATTCAAAACTTTGGCAAAGTAGCAGGTTATAAAATTAACCCCCCAAAATCAATGGCTTTTCTGTATGCTAACAATGAGAAAAGTGTGGCGGAAATTAGGAAAGCAACTCCATTTGTAATAGCCCCACAAAAAATAAAATACATAGGAATTAACTTAACCAAAGAAATGAAGGACCTCTATGATGAAAACTTTAAAATCTTGAAAAAGGAAATCAACAGAGAACTTAAAAAATGGCAAAATATCCCATGCTCCTGGATTGGAAAGATTAACTTCGTGAAAATGGCAATACTTCCCAAGGCTATCTACAAACTCAACGCAATACCTATCAAAATTCCAACCTCATTCTTCAAGGAAATAGAAGAGGCAATCCAAAAATTCATATGGAAAAACAAAAGACCCCGAATAGCAAAAACGCTCCTCAACGGAAAGAACACTGCTGGAGGAATATCAATACCAAATTTCAAACTCTACTATAAAGCCTTAGTAATGAAAACAGATTGATATTGGCATAAGAACAGACCTCAGGTCCAATGGAATAGAATTGAAAATCCAGAAATGAACCCACAGACCTATCGCCATCTAATCTTCGATGAGGGAGCTAAAACAATACAATGGAAGAAAGACAGCGTCCTCAGTAAATGATGCTGGCAAAATTGGTTACCTACTTGTAGAAAACTAATGCTGGATCCTTATATATCACCCTGCACCAGAATCAACTCCAAATGGATCAAAGACCTCGAAGTCAAAGCAGACACTCTGAAACCTTTACAGAATGGAATAGGAGAAACCCTAGGTCTCCTTGGCTCAGGCCGAAATTTTCTGAATAGAGACCCGGAAACACAACAAATCAAAGAAAGGTTGGACAAATGGGATTGCATAAAGTTGCAGAGCTTCTGTATGGCAAAGAACATAGCTAGCAAGATCAATAGAAAGCCCACAGATTGGGAGAAGATCTTTACTAGCCATACAACGGACAAGGGTCTCATATCTAAAATATATTTGGAACTCAAAAAATTAAATCCCCCAACAAGAAATCCTCAAAGAAACAGATGTCCAATAAATAAGTGGGCTAACGACTTAAATAGAAACTTCTGTGAAGAAGAAAGAAGGATGGCCAATAGACACATGAAGAAATGCTCAACATCCCTAGCCATAAAAGAAATGCAAATCAAAGCAACATTGAGATACCACCTCACCCCAGTTAGAATGTCAAAAATCAAAAATTCTAACAACAGATGCTGGAGGAGTTGTGGACAGAAGGGAACCTTACTTCATTGTTGGTGGGAATATAAACTTGTTCAACCACTTTGGAAAGAAGTATGGAGGTTCCTCAAAAGACTTCACATAGAGCTCCCCTATGACCCAGCAATCCCATTTTGGGCATTTACCCAAATGTTTACAAACAAGACCACACTAAAACTACCAGCACAACTATGTTTATTGCAGCATTATTTACCATAGCTAAGATATGGAACCAACCCAAATGCCCTTCAGTAGATGAATGGATCAAGAAAATGTGGTTTATATACACAAAGGAATTCAATGCCTCAATCAGAAAGAATGACATTGCTCCATTTGTTAGGACATGGAAAAACTTGGAAAAAATTATATTAAGTGAAGTAAGCCAGGCACAAAGAAACACAGGTCCCATGGTTTCCCTTATTTGCAATATCTAGTATATGCATGAGTCAAGCGAAAAAAGTCAGATAATGTGATGTTAGGAAAATGAATTCTTAGATATGTATTTTAATGCTTTTTTTCTTTCATGCATGTGTTTCTCATGCATTTATAAGTTTATTTTTGTTGCTTTCTATGTCCCTCCCCCACAGTATAGCCCCTGCTTTCAATATATTTGATGGCTGTATAACTTATGGAGAAAATGGGGAAAAACAAGTCATTTAAGGATTCAGTTGGACCTGTTGCAACAATGAGAAGTACAAATTATCATGTCAAAAAGGAGCTTTACAATGTTGGTGGGAGGGGGAGTGGAGGGGGGTAAGGATTGGGTGCGGGGAAGAGGGGAGGCTGGGAAGGAAGGTGCAGGGTAAACAAAGAGGAGGCTGCAATGCTTGGTAAGAAATGTATGCATTATCTTGCCCATGTAATTGTAACCCCTCTGTACAGTATGTTCACAAATAAAATAAAATTTAAAAAATGTATTCCATTTGCTGAAAAATTGAAAAAAGATTACACAATGGCTTTTCTCAAAACAAGGACATTGCTTTATCCAACTCCACACATTCTTATCTTCACAGATGAGACCCAGAACACATGCTAAATAAAGATGTACATACAGTCTATATATATGTTCCCGATTATGGGTGATGAAGTCCACACAGGAAAGAATACCAGAACATGAAATTTAATAAAGAAAGCTAGAGAAATGAAGCACATCCCATGCTTTCTCTTTCCGAAAAAGAATGATTCATTAATAAATGAAGAAGCCCAATTGTGTTCCAACTGAAATTAACTGAGCTCCAATTTGAAGAAATAGTTGCAAGCAAGTGAGTAGAAGATATATTTCTTTTAAGTGGAATGGTAATTGCATAATGAACAGATATTTTACAAGTATTAGAGGCAGGTGAAAAAGGAGGTAATAGTAAGTTTATGAGATGTGGCACAGTAAGAATATTTCTCTTTTCCTATATATGTATGTAATTGGGGGACTACCAGTTATACTGATGAAAGACAGATCTACAGGAGTAAAATAGGTGCATGTATATACTGAAACTAGCAATAGGTGTAGTTCAACAAATGGTTAAAGAAATAAAGGGAAAGAAGAAGAAAGGTCTTTTGCTTAAAGAACAGCTCTTTGCTTAGTCATCATTATACTAGTTCTGGAGTTCCAAATAGTCTCCTGAAAGGTAACTTTAAAAACAGCCTTCAAAGTAAGGTAGGAATTTTGATAAATAACGTGTTCATTATGGGCAACCTACTGTTTACAAAGGAGTGTCACACAAAATCCTGAAATTTTATACTCATGCATATGTCCAAGTTCTGGAGTCTACCAGAGATGTTTCTGCATCTTAGGTCTCCTTTTATAATATATTTATATATTATGCCTTTCAGTGCCTTTGTCTGTATATTTCATGTTTATAGATACTATATACACAAAAATACATACTTTAGGGGCTAATCCCTTAATCCTTTATTAGTGATATATGTTTGTAAGTTTCCTTTTTCAGCTTACTCATCTCTTAGGTACCTACACCTATACTTTTCCGCCTTTATTTGTGCTAGTATTGAGGCTTGAACTCAGATCCTTGGACTGTTGCTCACAGCTGGTGTTCTAATCATCACTCAATGCTTCCACCTCTATATTTTGTTGGTGAATTGGAGATGAGAGCCTATAATGTTTGTCTAACCATTCAGGCCTCTGATTTCAGTCTCATCAATATTTTAGAATTACACACATCAATCATGTGATGAGTAGCATCACTATGTCTTTCCACAAGCAACATTATGTTACCTGTATAGAACAAAACTGATGTTGATGTGTACTATCTGAATCATACCAGGCTATAACAGGAAAACCAAGAGAATTTTATGATAACTGGGATTTACTTTTTATAAATCCCATTTATGTATTCAGTTTCTTTTTTTAAATTTTTTGGTCGGTTTTGGGGCTTGAACTCTGGGCTTGGGTGCTGTCCCTGTGCCCTTCCGGTCAAGGTGAGAGTTCTACCACTTGAGCCACAGCATCACTTCCAGTTTTCTGGTGGTATTTATTGGAGATAAGAGTCTCATGACTTTCCTGCCTGGGCTGGCTTTGAACCGTGATCCTCAGAACTCAGCCTCCTGAGTAGCTAGGATTACAGGTGTGAGCCACCAGCACCCAGCTTTTATTAAATTTCTTATGAATTAATGTCTACATATCAGATGAGGGGTTATTTCATTCTCTTTTCCTTTTGTTCACATAAAATGATTGATTATTCTTCTACCTTTATAATAACAATTTATTTTTCCATAGAGGACTGCAAACGTACTGAGGTCTGAGCACTCAAGAATTATTTCTAGCCTCTGAATTATCACAATCTGGTAAACTGTTCCCTACTCAAAAGCCACCACATTTCTTATCAGGAAGTTTATCATGATTTGGAGTAAATAAATCAAATATCTCTGTGATGATATATTTCAGCTTATGTTAATTTCTTTCTTTCTGGATAATTAGAGACAGAAGTCTGCTAGACTATTCTGCCAGGACTGCTTTGATCCTCAAATCTGACGCCTAAGTAGCTGGGATTACAGGTGTGAGCCACTTGTGCTGATTCTGTCTGCATTTCTTAGTCAAGAATATTTCAGTACTTCATTTCCCCTTTTAAATAAATATTACTAATGGTCATAAATATTACTATTGGTAGGTATCCCCATGGAACCCTTTAAGAGGCTAGTTCAAACAATAATGATTTTACCTATTAATTTGGACACAATTTATACCTGTATATTATTGGACCTATCCATCATGTGCATAATTTATCATAATATTTAAATAGAAATTCCTTCAGCCCTTTTTAATATTTTATATTTTCTGTAAAAATATATTGCATGTACTATATTTTTTATTCATTGATATTTTAATTCTTTATGATCATGAAATTATATTTTAAGATTTATGTCTCTGAACTTTTTGGTTTGTATGTTTCTTTTTTGATGAACTTATAGCAAACACTATTATTGGGGCTACCATTATCTCTAATAAATATTCAGAGATTAAACTGACAGTTTGCCTAGTGTTAATTTGACCAGTTGTGTAAGTCGTATTTGAGTTTCTTTTCCATCTTGATATGTTGATGACATGTTCTGACATTTTTTCCACTGGCAAATAATTGTAATATCATGTTAAGTAGAACTAATAATGTTACTTAGTTTTGTTAGCATTCCTAAGGAAAATTTCTACCATTTCCACATTAATAATAATAATAATAATAGTCACATTTGTGGCAGGAATGTTGTTATCATTTATGTTCAAAAAGTGTGCCTTTAGTCAGACACAGTGGCTCATGCTTATAAGCTTAGCTATTTAGGAGGCTGAAATCTGAGGATCACAGTAAGAAGCCAGCCTGGGCAAAAAAGTCCCCGAGAAACTCTTACTTATCTCCAATTAACCACTCAAAAACCAGAAATAGCACTGTGGCGCGAGTGGTAGAGTGCTAGCCTTGATCACAAACATAATCAAGAATAGCACCCAAGCCCTGGGTTCAAGCCCTACAACCAACAAAACCAAAACAAAGAAAACCTGTGCCTTGGCGGGTGCTAGTGGCTTATGCCTGAAATTCTAGATACTCAGGATAATGAATCTGAAGATTAGAGCTGAAAGCCCGCAGGAACAAGAAAGTCCTGACAATTTTCTCTCCAATTACCCAGCAAAAGTTGGAAGAGGAATTGTGGCTCAAGTGTTAGAACACCAGGCCCTGACTTCATGCCCTAATTATGGTACAAAACACACAACAAAAATAAAACTCCTGTCTGTGCATTGAGACACACAATATTTATCAATAGGGAAACAATCAATTGAGTAGATGAATTACAAGCCATTAGGGTGAAAACAATGTTGAGGGTGTATTACAGGACACATAAGTATGATCTACGCTCCCTGCTCAGGTGAGTTTAGATTTAAATACACGGCTTCTTCCTTGCTAGAAAGGCACTTCAGACTCTTTTAGGTTTTGGCTATTTTTCAAGATAGGGCTTAAATTCATGCTCAGTCCTACTTGATTTGTAAACAACCTGCTTGTGTCTCCATGGAACTAGAAACAACAGGCATGCAAGTACTTACTGTGCCCAGCCTTTGTACATTTCCCTCCAGGATAATGGGCAAGACAACCACACCCAGACATTGGTTGAGATGGATTCTTGTGAGCTATTTTTTCCCTGAAGTTGCTTGAAATGTAATCTCCCACTTTCTGTCCTCCAAATGGCTAATATTACAGGATTGAGCCACCATGCCAGCTTATCATTAATTTATATAAAAATCAGACATTTTCATAGACAGCGATAAGATTAAAGGAATTTTAAATATATTTGAACTTACTACTATAAAATAGCTTCCATGAAAAAGAGATTCAGATAAGTCTTGCTTATTTATATCAGTAGATATTTGATCATGTATCTATCTTAGAACTAGTTATCATAAGTAATCTGGAACAAAACTGGCCATGGCTCTGAAGATTATTCAAAGCATGTCTTCAGGTGACTACCACAATTACAGGCTTCATTTTCCCAGGAAGTTTTCTGAGCACTGTGAAAGCATATCTAAATGTTAGCAGCTTGACAGGCTGCACCTGCAAAAGGAATATTTTCTTTCTAAACTGCTATGCTGTAGACCTCATATTAATCTTTTAAAGTGCAATGGAGATTTAGAGTAGATAAAATTGAAATGCATGTTTTCCAGGAGACAGGGACTGAAACCTATTAAGGCAGAAAACCTGAACCATTAATTTTCTTGTAGTCTGTAATGGGAGGCTTGTGATAGAATGATCTCTTCCTTCCAAGATCATTTCCTCGCTCTGTCTGTGTTCCATTGGTGTAATATCGTGCTCTTGATAATAAGTATTTGTACTTAGCAACAAGTTCTAGTGTACATTATAATTCATGGCTGATAAATCACAGCATTTACTCTACAAGAAGTCGTCATGCTAATTTAGGTTGAATTAATATTGAACTTGAACTAAGTGTTCTAGAAAATTTTGAAAAAAATCTGTACTTAGCTCTCAACGAAGAATATTAGACTGTAAATTAACCTTAACAAAACAATATGAACTTGTTCAGTTAAAATATGCATCCTACTTAAGTTTTAAAATGTTCAAGCTCCAAGTAAAAATAATAAAAACACATTTTCATGAGGAAATGAGTGGATAGAGAACTTTTATTGATTAAATTTAGTGCATTACAACTGAGAAGTTGTTTTGAACTGTGAACTCCTAGAGATTTGATAAGACTGTTCCATAGTTGAATGTATTCGGAGACTATGGGGCAATAAAGTTACTTTTTTATACATCGACTTATGATTTCCTTGTGAATTGTTTGGTAGAAAGTTGATGTTATTGATTCTTTTAGAGTAATATATCTAGTGACAAATTTTCTGTTTTCATCTGAACTTTTTATTGTATATTCATTTCTAAGGTTTGCTTCTCTTTTGAATAGAATCCTAGGTTTTAGTAACTTTCAGTAAAGACTATCTTCTGCTAGTCATAGTTCCTAATGGATTATTGAATGTTTCAGCCTGGTTATGCTACTATGACAAGTTATATGAGGCTACATAATTTATGAAGAATAGAAATTTAATCCTCACAGCTCTAGAAGTGGTGACTAGCAAAAGCATAGTGCTGGCTGTTTTAGTGTCAGATGAGTCTCTCTCTCTCTCCTCCCCTCCCTCTCTCTCTTTCTTTCTACCCACCCCCTCTCTCTCTGCTGTCGAAAAGAACCTATAAGACTGTGTCCTTGAAAGGGACAAATATGAATTGTGCACATAATCATAGTATAGGGGATAAAAGAATGTGTGTAAGTCACTTTTCTCTAGCCCTTTTGTATGTCATTAATCTCCACCTCTCAACACAATCACAGTTTGATTAAGATTCACCAGAAAGTTTTGAGAAAGCATATGTTCAAGCTCTATCCTGGACTATTAGCACATCATTTGGTCTTTAAAGGGAACATGACTTTCTTTCTTCCCGTATGTTTACTTTAAAGCATTTTAACTAGGAAACCTATAGGAGTAGTAATTTTATTTTGTTTTGATTTAGTCTTAATTGTACTTTGTGTTTATAACATGATTACATGATTGATATATAAATGGATTTGGGACCATGATTAAATTTTGTGTCTTCAAACATTGCTTCATATCTATTCTTTTCCATTTCTTATAGGATTCCTAGTATGCAGACTAATAATCAATGAATTCTAATATTTCAGTTTATAGTTCTTTATTTTGATGATAGCTTTATCTTCAGGAAACCTCATAATAAGCCAAGGAGCCTCGGGACAAGCAATGACTCAATATTTTTGACATAGATGTTTATTTTAAGGCCTTATTGAAAACTGAGAAAAAACTATATTCAGAAACTTTAAGTTTACCAACATGTCTTTAATATTTTTCCTTTTATTCAATATTTTTCACCCATATACTTCTCACCTGAATTCTGATGTTCTTAATCTTATTTGGTTTGGTCCACTTTTCTGTTAAACCTATATTTTGATATTGATTTTGGTTGTTTTCAGAATTTTTATTTCATTATATTCTAAATATATCCTTTTCTGTGAGAATATACATATATTTGTAGGTATACACAATTATTTCATTTCTGGTTAGCATAGATTGTTTTTACCTTTTATGAAGATAAAAATTATATTAAGAGACCAGAGGATTTGGCAGAGGAGAAGCTGGAGGCTAAACAAGCTCACTAAAACAAGCAGTTTTAGTGCTTCAGTGAAGAGTCCTAGGCTAGAGAATCACAACAAGTGTGCCATCACAGTACAAGGAGTTTGGCCAGAGAAGGAAAATCCAGGCAGCTTGTTCAAGGACACAGATCTGAGCACTTGCCGGTAGCCATGGCTGTGGCAGGTGAGGTGGCGGCTGAGGTGGTGGCTGCAGCCACTGTACATACAGAGAAAGTCTGGGACAAAGGCACCAAAGGCAGCTTGCCAGTGGATTCTACTGATCACCAGTAAGAACTGGCAAGGAGCAGAAATCATCATCCTGCTGATTGCAGACCAGGGACTTCCAAGGAACCAAGACTCTGGCTTGAGTAGAACCCTGACATCCTCACTGCTTCTCACAGACCACAGTGGGAAGGCAGCTCCTCTCCAACCACTGGAGAAGATCTCCATCTTTGATACTGACAAAGCCAGCAGAGAAGCTAGCTCCAACCCAGGCCTTGGAAAAATACAATTGGAGCCATTAGAAGGTCAAAGGAACCTGACCTAACCTGCCAGGCTCAGTTCCACCCAGGGGAAAGTCATCCAGCCCAGGCAGAGCAGGCTCCACCACCAGAGCAGTGACTTTCTTCACTGGGTAAACAGAGCCAGAGGCTGCTCCTCCCTATGGCAGCCTAGACAAACAACTGAAACTCAGTAAACATAACCCAGAGAATGGATCCAGACTGGGCTCTGTGTGTCTCATGAACTAGCCTCTCAGGGAAAAGCTACTATTTGCAGAAAGGTCTCAACCCTACCCAGAATCTACCCTCAACACAGCATCTCCACATGAGAGGAAATAACCATCTTCCTCTTTTGTGATACTCAAAGCAGATCTCCCTGCATTCTCTCAGACAACAAGCCCAGTAACATGAGGAGACTGAAAAACACACTGCTGAATCAACAGTGGGCCATGGAAGAGATTAGTAATGAAATTCAAATTTTCATGACATTCAACAAAAATTAACACACAAATTAGCAGCTCCTCTGGGACACATCAAATGCAGTATTCACAGGCAAAACTTAGCTCTGAGTTCCTACATCAACAAATTGAGAAATCTGAAACCAATAATTTAATGAGACATCTGAACCTCCTTGAAAAGAGCAGCAAGCTAAGCCCCAATCCGGCAGATGAAAAGAAATAGTTAAAATTTAGTCTGAATTAAATTAATTAGGATCCAAAAAAACATATAATCAACAAAACAAATTGGTTCTTCCAAAAAATTAACAAAATTGACAGACCTTTAGCAAATCTTATCAGAAAAAGAAGAGAACACACACAAATAAACAAACTCAGAGATGAGAATTAGAAACATCACCAGAGAAACAACCAAGATCCAGAAATTATAAGGGAATATTTCTCAAACCTTTATACTAATAAGTTTGAGAACCTGGAAGAAATAGAAGATTTCCTAGCAAAGATCGACATGCCAAACCTAAACCAAGATGAGTTGAACCAACATAAGAGGCCCATATCAAGCACTGAAATAGAAGCAGCAATAAGAGATCTCCCATCTAAGAAAAGCCCAGGACTGGATGGATTTACAGCAGAATTCTATAAGGCCTTCAAAGCAGAACTCATACCAATACTCCTCCAACTCTTCAATGAAATTGAAAGAGAAAGTTCACTACGAAACACATTCTATGAAGCCATCATAACCCTCATCCCAAAACCAGGCAGGGACTCATCAAAGAAAAAGAACTATAGATCCACTTCATGATGAACATGGCTGAAAAACTTCTCAACAAAATTCTGGCCAATCGACTTTAATAATTCATCCCAAAAATCATACACCACAATCAAACATAATTCATTTCAGAGATGCAAAGCTGGTTCAATAAACGTGAATCTAATATAATTCATCACATCAGCAAAAGCAAGGATAAGAACCATATGATTATCTCAATAGATGCAGAAAGGCATTGGGCAAGATCCAACACCCCTTTATGATGAAGGTTCTGGAAAAACTACGAATCCATGAAACATTCCGCAATACAATAAAGGCTGTAAATGACAAACTTACAGCCAGCATTATACTCAGTGGTAAAAAACCAACACCATTTCCTATAAACTCAGGAATGAGACAAGAATGTCCACTCTCTCCACTTCTCTTCAATTTAGTATTAGAATACCTAGCAACAGCAATAAGATGTAAACATAAAAGGAATCCAAATAGGTAAACCTGAAGTAAAACTCTCCCTCTTTGCAGATGACCTGATCTTGTCTTTAAAGAATCCCATATACTCCACTCTCAAATTATGCAAGCTGATTAAAAAATTTGGCAGAGGAGCAGGGTATACAATTAACCCTCAAAAATCAATGACTTCTCTGTGTGTCAACAATGAGAAAAGTGTAGCTGAAATCAGGAAAGCAACTCCATTCATAATACCCCACAAAAAATAATATACCTATATATACCTATATATATATATATATATATATCAGATGATGTTAACAAATTTTTACCAGATAGAATAACATTGTGGTAAATATCTTAATATTCACTTCTAATTGCAAAACCTACATGAATTTTAATTGATTATGATCGATTTTTTCCTCTTATATAAGAATTTTTCAGCTTCATCTACTTTTATTCCTCTTCTGCTCTCTCTATAAATATTACAGTGAAAAAATTCAAGAAGTGGTGCTGTGGCTCAACATAGGAGAGTGACAGCTTGAACAACAGTGCTCAGGGACAGTCTCCTAGGCCCTGAGTCCAAGCAACATGACAGAAAGGAAGAAAGAAAGAAAGAAAGAAAGAAAGAAAGAAAGAAAGAAAGAAAGAAAGAAAGAAAGAAAGAAAGAAAGAAAGAAAGAAAGAAAGAAAGAAAGAAAGAAAACTAAATTCAATTATCATCTAATATCATTGGAATACAATCATAATTTCCAGAACCTAGACATTTCTGGTTGAAATTCAGACATAATATTTTTATCTTCAAGATTTCTGACCTTTAAAAAAATTCTTAGACTTAAAAAAACAATGCTTCACAAGAAATGTACTGATTACCTTATTCATGTAAATGTAACCTCTCTTTATTTTACAATAAAATAAAAATATTTTCTTTGTTACAGCTACATTTGTTATACATACTTTTTCTTAGGCAAGTAATGATATTAGCTCATACCTGTAGTTTTTATTACTTAGGAGAGTGACATCTGATATCTAGAGGATTGTGGTCTAATGCAGAATAGTCTTTGAGACTCCATTTCCAGTATAACCATAAAAATGAAAGAATTAAAGAATTACTTAAGCATGTAAAGTGCCAGTTGTTAGCAAGAAAGCCACACCAGAGGTCCTACCAAGTTCCAACCTGACTGCTACTGGGAGAATACTGAATCTTTTGATGTATATGGCCTATTGAACTTTTGTTACTTTCAACCAGAAAATTATGTAGCTTTCAGCATAAATACATTTTATTATTAAGAAAAAAACATGTTGATATCCTCATAGTATTTTGTTACTCACAAGATTTCTAACCTGAGCCCTGGGAACAGGAGGATGTCTGGTTCAACTTCTGCATTTAGAGACTTTTCCTTCTATTTCTTGCCTGTCTCATGCCATTGGTCAAGGATTAAGTATACAGGGCTTTCTTTGTCATGATATCATGACATTAGCAAATTCTGGATGCAATAAATTTGTGCTTTTGTGGCTTTTAAAGTGATTTTACCATCTTTTAAGAATCACTGCCCTTCATTGGTTGATGTCTAGTTGTCTCAAATATTGTTGTGTTTTTTTGTATAGCTTTTCTGATTTTTGCTGGTCGTTTTGTGTGTATGCTGTTTTTGTTTCAGAGTTCAGAGTGTACCTGACATTTCACTGCTGCCAATACAGCAAATCCTCTTCTGGTACAGAAATCTTTTTGCTTTGCTTTAGATTTTCACTCTACTATAACAAGTCTACTAAAAGTAGATGTCCTTGTATCTCTCTTGCCTGTGTACCAAAACATTCATTGAATATCTTTTCCAGTGTTTTGTTTCAGGTATTTTAGTGTCAAGTATTATTGTGCCCAATCAGATCTTCTTTCTGTCTTTCTCCATTTCTGCATCTTTCCATCTCTTTCTCCTTTTTTCCCTCCTTTAGTCTGACTTCAATTAGAGATGTCAGATATGCCTATTTCCATTATCTCTCATTCATACTATCCATTATTTATGTATATTTCACTTTTTTGTTGTTGTTGTTTTTAGTGGAGCTTTAACTCTGGGTCAGCTCCTCAGCTCAAGACTAGAGTTCTAACACTTGAGCCACTTCCAGCTATTTCTATTCATGTGGTGCTGAGGAATCAAACCCAGTGCCTCATATCTGCAAAGCATGTATTCTACAACTGAGTCAACTTTCCAGCCCCATATAATTCACTTTTTAAAACAACTGTTAATTTTAGATATTTGAATCTCAATAAAAAATGTTTTAATTTTCTTACTTTGAAGGAAAACTGTTGTAAAACCAACCCCTAACAAATAATTGTATTAAATTCATATTTCATTTTTCAATTATATGTCGTGATTTTAATAAGGAAAAAATTCCACGATTCCTGATGAGGAATGAGAAAGCAGTTTTACTTCTACTTTATTTTATGCCTGATTTATGCTAGCTTCTTAACACTTCACTTGTATCATTAATTGGAGGCAGGTGTATGCTAGTGAGGACATAACTGACATAATCTGATGACTCAGTTCATGATAGATCATTTGCCTTGACTCTCTCCCAGAGATATCTTCTAATCTCAACTAAAAATATCCTTTTACAATAAATTCCTTCCCAAACTGCTAGTCTTAATTCTCACCATTTTAGATATTGATTATCTTTTCCCCTCTAATTCATGTTACAGATAATAGTTATGAGCAAATATATATCAGCATATATATAATAAAATGATGGAAACCTGAATAACACTTCCAAAACATACAATTTTCATACTATACTCAATAAAATTATCTGTATGAATAAAGAGTGGATTAGTCAATAACTGTATGCTCTAATATCTAATTAGAGTTTATCATTGCATATTTATTGCAAGTGCTGCAATTTCAATTTTAATCTAAACCTTATTTACATAAGTAATCATTTATGAGAAGTACATATATATATGCACATACATGTGGGTATATGTATATGTACATGTATATGTGTTTATGTTGTACTTTCCTAAGCCTAGCTTACCTTTTATCCTTGCCCAGTGCTTTTCATTAAACTTACTCCTTGTTGGTTTAATGATATCTTAATTAATGAGTTTTGTTGTTCGATTGTTTCTAACATATTTAGAAGATGACTTCTTTGTTGCTTTGTATGTCCCTCCCCCATGGTATAACCCTTGCTTTCACTGTATTTGATTTTGATATAATTTGTGGAGGGGAAGGGGAAAAACAAATCGTTTAACTAGGGATACAGTTGGACCCATTGCAACAATGAGAGGTACAAGTCGTTATGTGGAAAAATGAACTTTACAACTTTGGTGGGGGGCGGTGGAGGCGAGGAGAGGAGATATGGGGGGGCAGCAGCAACAATGCTTGATAAGAATTATACTCATTGAAGATGGCAGCGGGGGGAAGCTGTAATCTGAAAAAGCTCTCCCATAGAAAGCAGTTTTAGAGTTCCAGTGAACAGTCCTAAGCCAGAGAATCACACCAAGTGTGCCATCACAGGACAGAGAGTTAGGCCAGAGACGGGAAACCTAGGCAAGGAGACACATCTGAGTGCTTGCCAGCAGCCGCTGCGGCGGCGGCAGCAGTGGCAGCGGCGACCACAAGGCACCATACCTGAGCCACAGAGAGTCTGGGACAAATGAGCCAGATGCAGCAGGTGAGCGGATTCTACTCAAAACCAGCAAGAACCGACAAGGAGCAGACATCTTCATCCTGCAGTTCGCAGACCACAAACGACCCAGGAACCAAGACTCAGCGTGAGTAGAAGCCCGACACCCCCACTCCTTCTCAAGGAGCAGAGAAGGGAAGGCCATCCCTCCCCCCGAGTACCAGAGATGTCCATCTTGGATACCGACAAAGCTCGGTGGAGCTGCTAGCTCCAACTCAGACCTTGGAATAAACAAGTCATTTAGCAGGTGACAAGAACTTAACGGCGGTGTGACATGCCAGACTCAGCTCCACCCAGGGAAAAGTCACCCAGCTCAGGCGCCAGCCATTGGAGTGGCTTTCTTCACTGAGTAATCAGAGCCAGAGGCTGCCTCTCCCTCTAGCAGCCTCAACAATCAATTGAAATTCAGTAAACAGAAACCCTGAGAATGGCTCCAGGCTGGGCTCTGTGAGTTTTTCGCAAAATAGGCCCAGAGAAAAGCTACTGTTTGTTGAAAGGCCTCAACTCTACCCAGAACCTAGCACCATCACTGCATCCCCCTCTTTTGTGATTCTCAAAGCAGATTAACCTCCCATTAAACTAACCTGGGAGGAGGATCTCAAAATCCTGGGTAAAGCAGAGCATTTTTCTGCCTGTTCAAACAAACTGACTTAAGAAACCAATCAAGCCACAGGACCACAAGCAGACCAGAGACTCCAACAAAAGGCTGGTTATGGACACAAGGGAGATACAGGATTTTTCCCACTCCTCCCAAAAAAATCAAAGTAGTTTTTTTTCTGTCTCTTCTTCTTTCTTCTTCTTCTTCTTCTTCTTCTTCTTCTTCTTCTTCTTCTTCTTCTTCTTCTTCTTCTTCTTCTTCTTCTTCTTCTTCTTCTTCTTCTTCTTCTTCTTCTTCTTTTGGTACCTTATATAAAAAAATTTTCTTTCTTTTCTAAAACTTTTTTTAATCTTTAATTTTTGCCTTTTTTGAAAAAAAATTGTTTTCCAGTAACTTTTTTCTTTCCTCTTATAATTTTTTATTTTAGGGATATGTGAATGTGCGTTTTTCTTTCTTTTTTTGTCTTCTTTCTCTTTTTTTCTTTTTAATTACCTTTTTGATTTTCTTTAGCTTTACTGAACATCTGATCTTTTTTTCATCCTTTCTTATCCTTTGCACCGTTTCCTCTCTTTTGCTCTTCTTTATGTGACTTAACACTTGTCCTGCACATACTCAGATAAACCTGTAGTTAACTAGTAGACACTATCCCCCATTGTGTACACACTTAATCCACAAATTTATTACTCAATTCAAAACCACTGAGACTTAAATTCCTTAATATCAGTATTACCTCTTTAAACTTATATAATATTTTAAGTATTTTTATTTTTAAGTTTTTCACATCTCCTCAATGTCCCTCCCCTTCTTTCCATATATTCACGTTCTTCTCTAAATATATTGTTTTCCGATCTCCATAATATTATTAATTTTTATTTTTCTATTTTTTGGGGGTCTCATTTCTTTTCCCTTTCCCTTTCTTCTTTTTTTTCTCTCTCTCTACTTTCATCCTACCCAACCTATTTCCTGCATTGAGATTAGGACTTAGTTAACTCTACCTGTGCCTCCCCACACCAGTCTATACCTATTATTTACCCACCTCTCTCCCTAACCCTAATAATTTCTGGTTTTCCAAATTCTTCTTTGCCGTTCGAAGCCCATTAACATATAGTTGTTTGATGTTGAATAGATGTATCTGTTGAACTAGATTGTATCTGTAGAGTATTGACTGTACAAATTCAGACTTTGGTTGATGGTTGCCTTAAGATAGTGTTCGAGCACAAAACTGGTGCTATTTTCATCTCAAATGGGCAGAGTAAGCTAGAAAAACACAAGAAAAATGGCAAATCCGGGTATCTCAAATCCCAACCTTGATAATCAGGGGACACAACAGACAATGAATAGTCCAGAGGAGAGTTCCCAAATAACTCTACAAACACTGTTGGCAAAGATGATAAATGAAAAATTAGAAAACCTACAAAGGACTCTGTATGAGCATGATAGGGAGAGAGACGAGGCAAACCAAAATACCATAAACAGGCGGGAGTTGCAATCCTAATATCAGATAAAATAGACTTCAAATTAAAATTCATGAGAAGAGATAAAGAAGGTTGCTACATACTAATTAAGGGATCTCTCCTTCTGGAGGATATTACAATTCCAAATATCTATTTGCCAAAAATGGAGCAACCAAATTTATCCAAGAAACACTACTTTCCCTCAAATCCCACATAGATCCAAGGACATTAATTGTGGGGGATTTTAACACACCACTCTCCACACTAGATAGATCAACTCGGCAAAAACTCAGCAGAGAACCCTCAGATGTAAACAGCTGCATAGATCTACTAGACTTAACAGACACCTACCGAACATTTCACCCAGCAGCATCAGAATACACGTTTTTCTCAGCAGCACATGGAACATTTTCTAAAATAGACCACATTTTAGACCACAAAGCAAACTTGTCTAAATTCAGAAACATTAAGGTTATACCTTGCATCCTCTCTGACCACAAGGGAATAAAATTAGAACTCAACACCAAAAGCCACCAAAGAAAGTCCGGGATCAAATGGAGGCTGAACAACACACTACTGAATCATGAGTGGGTTATGGAAGAGATTAGAAAGGAAACTCAAATGTTCATGCTATTCAACAAAAATGAACACACAAATTACCAGCTCCTCTGGGACACAGCAAAGGCGGTACTCAGAGTCAAGTTTATAGCACTGAGTTCCTACATCAACCAATTGGAGAGATCGGAAACCAACAATTTAATGACACATCTAATCCTCCTTGAATAAGAGCAGCAAGATAAACCCTAATCCAGTAGACGGAAAGAAATGATTAAAATTAAATCAGAATTAAATGAATTAGAATCCAAAAAACAATAGAAATAATCAAGAAAATACAGTGTTGTTTCTTCAAAAAAATTAACAATATTGACAGGTCCTTAGCAAATCTTATCAGAAAAAGAAGAGAACACACCCAAATTAATAAACTCTGAGATTAGAATGGAAACATCACCACGGAAACAACCAAGATTCAGAACATTATAAGGGAATACTTCTCAAAAGTTTATGCAAATAAGTTTGAGAACTTGACAGAAATCTACTTTTTCCTAGCAAATATTGACATGTCAAAACTAAACCAAGATGAGTTAAACCATCTTCACAGTCCCATATCAAGCATTGAAATAGAAACAGCAATAAGAGACCTCCTAGCTAAGATAAGTCCAGGACCACATGGTTTTACAGTGGAAATCTACAAGGCCTTCAAAGCAGAGCTCACATCAATACTCCTCCAACTATTCAATGAAATTGAAAGAGAAAGTTCACTACCGAACACATTCTATGAAGCCATCATAACCTTCACCCCAAAACCAGGCAGGGACTCATCAAAGAAAGAGAACTATAGACCCATTTCTTTGATGAAAATTGATGCAAAACTTCTCAACAAAATTTTGGCCAATCGACTTCAACAATTCATCCAAAAAAATCATACACCACGATCAAACAGGATTCATTTCAGGGATGCAAAGCTGGTTCAATATACACATATCAATTAATATTATTCATCACATCAACAGGAGCAAGAATAAGAACCACATGGTTATCTCAATAGATGCAGAAAAAGCATTTGACATGATCCAACACCCCTTTATGATGAAGGTTTTTGAAAAATTAGGAATCCATGGACCATTCCTCAATACAATAAAAGCTGTATATGACAAACCTACAGCCAGCATTATAGTTAATGGTAAAAAAACTAAAGCCATTTCCTCTTAACTCAGGAACAAGATAAGGATGTCCACTCTCTCCACTTTTCTTCAATCTAGTATTAGAATGCCTAGCTACAGCAATAAGACAAGTTCTAGACTTATAAAGGGGTTCCAAATAGGAAAAGAAGAAATAAAACTCTCCCTCTTTGCAAACGACATGATCTTGTGTTTAAAGAATCCCATAGATTCCACTCCCAAATTACTCAAGCTGATTGAAAACTTTGGCAATGTAGCAGGTTATAAAATTAACCCCCCAAAATCAATGGCTTTTCTGTATGCCAACAATGAGAAAAGTGTGGCTGAATTTAGGAAAGCAACTCCATTTGAAATAGCCCCACAAAAAATAAAATACCCAGGAATTAACTTAACCAACGTAGTGAAGGACCTCTATAATGAAAACTTTAAAATCTTGAAAAAGGAAATCAACAGAGAACTTAAAAAATGGCAAAACCTCCCATGATCCTGTATTGGAAAGATTAACATCGTGAAAATGGCAATACTTCCCAAGGGTATCTACAAATTCAACGTGATACCTATCAAAATTCCAAGCTCATTCTTCAAGGAAGTAGAAGAGGCAATCCAAAAATTCATATGGAACAATAAAAGACCCCGAATAGCAAAAACGCTCCTCAACGGAAAGAACACTGCTGGAGGAATATCAATACCAAATTTCAAACTCTACTATAAAGCCATAGTTATCAAAAAAGATTGGTATTGGTATTGGCATAGAATTCAAAACCCAGAAATGAACCTACAGACCTATAGCCATCTAATCTTCCATAAGGGAGCTAAAACAATATAATGGAACAAAGACAGCCTCTTCAGTAAATGGTGCTGGCAAAATTGGTTAACTACTTGTAGAAAACTATAGCTAGATCCTTATATATCACCCTGCACCAGAATCAACTCCAAATGGATCAAAGACCTCGAAGTCTAAGCACACATTCTGAAAACATTACAGGATGGAGTACTAGAAACCCTAGGTCTCCTTGGATCAGGCCGAAATTTTCTGAATAGAGACCCGGAAACCCAACAAATCAAAGAAAGGGTGGACAAATGGGATTGCATGAAGTTGCAGAGCTTCTACATGGCAATGGACATAGCTAGCAAGATCAATAGAATGCCCAAGGATTGGGAGAAGATCTTCAATTGCCATACAATGGACAAGGCTCTCATATCTAAAATATAATTGGAGCTCAAAAAATTAAATCCCCAACAACAAATCCTCAAAGAAACAACTGCCCAATAAATAAGTGGGCGAAAGACTTAAAGAGAAAGACTTAAAGAGAAACATAGACACATGAAGAAATGCTCAACATCCCTAGCCATAAATGAAATGCAAATCAAAACAACATTGAGATACCAATGGCAAATATCAAGTACTCTAACAACAACGGATGCTGGAGGGTAGTGGACAGAAGGGAACCTGACTTTATAGTTGGTGGGAATGTAAACTTGTTCAACCACTTTGGAAAGCAGTATGCAGGTTCCTCAAAATACTTCACATATGGCGCCCGTATGACCCAGCAATCCCACTTTTGGGCATTTACCCAAATGTTTACAAACAAGACCACACTAAAACTACCAGCACAACTATGTTTATTGCAGCATTATTTAGCATAATTAAGATATGTAACCAAACCAGATGCCCCTCAGTAGATGAATGGATGAAGAAAATGTGGTATATATACACAATGGAATTCCATGCCTCCATCAGGAAGAATGACATTGCCCCATTTGTTAGGAAATGGAAAAACTTGGAAAAAATTATATTAAGTGAAGTAAGCCAGGCTCAAAGAAACTTCGTCCAATGGTTTCCTTTATTTGCAATATCTTGTATATGTATGAGTCAAGCTGAAAAGGTCAGATAATGTGATGTTAGGAAAATGTACCCTCAGTTATGTATTTTAATGTTTTTTTCTTTCATTCATGTGTTTCTAACGCATTTATAAGATTATTTCTTTGTTGCTTTTTATGTCCCTCCCCCACAGTATAACCCCCGCTTTCACTATATGTGATGTCAGTATAACTTGTGGAGGAGATGGGCTAAAACAACTCTTTTAAGGATACAGGTAAACCTGTTGCAACAATGAGAAGTACAAGTTGTCATGTCGAAAAGGTGTTTTACAATGTCGGTGCAGGGGGGGGGAAGATTTGGATGTGGGGGAGAGGGGAAGCTGGGAAGGGATGTGAAGGGTAAACAAAGAGTAGGCTGCAATGCTTGGTAAGAAATGTATGCATTATTCTGCCCATGTAATTTTAACCCTTCTGTACAGTATGTTCATAAATAAAAACAATAAAATAAAATTAAAAAATAAAAACAAATCAATTAATCATGAAAAAAGAAGAATTATACTCATTATCTTGCCCATTTAATTGTATCTCCTCTTTACGGTATTTTCACAATAAAAAAAAGAAAAAAAATAAGAAAAAGAATTTCCTGGAATGTAAATTATGAGATTGATTTTAGGTATATAACAATTCTATGGACAGTTTTCTCAAGTCATTTAGAGCTCCCTACCATTTCCTTTAGATTATGGTCCTACCTAAGCTTTGTAATCAAGATCAACAAAATAAAAAAAATAAATAAGTGAATATGCATGTTTCTCTCTTATATTCATGTTCAATTCATGTTGTTATACAATGATTGTTTCATTTTATGAAAAATTCTCCAAATTTCTATGTTTTTCCTCACACCATCAGGAAAATTTTTAATGTTTTTCTCAAATGTGATATTCAAAAGTAATTGTTACATTTTCTTTTTTGTTGTCTTTTTCCTGTTTTATTTATCTTTGTGTTGTTACTTTCTAGTTAATGTTCCTATGAAGCCTCTTACTTTAACATTGTTATAGTCTTTATTTTGACTGTTGTTGAATAACTGTGTAGATTAGTTAGTGTACTGTTCTTCTGAGAAAGGTGAAATCAAGATATTTATTGATAATCCAATATCAGAAGAAAAGAATGTAATATTATTATTGTTTTCTAAACCATAAGCAAATGAATTTGTTTTAGTTTGTATTTATGAATTAACATGATAGATCCATGGAGTGACCAGGAATTTGGATAAACATTTGCAATATATCTGTACATCTGTTTCTGGGTAACATAAACATTTAAATCTTTAGAATGAGTAAGGCAGATTTTCCTCCCTAATATGGGTAGATGTTCACCAATCAACTGAAGTGCAGAACAATTGAAAATTCCTACTTTCTATATACCTGAGGTGGGACTTTGGTCATTCTGGCCTTCGGACTGTGACTGAAATAAATGTTTTTTTGTTCAGCTAAATTGCTGGTTTGAGATTGGAACTTTAACTTGGTACTTAGGTATTTTGATTTGTCCTAAAATGAAGCATCAGTTCTTGTATTTCTCCAGGTTGCCAATTTCAAATTGTAATTCTCAGTTCCCATAACTATAACCAACTTTTCCTTCTAATCAAAATCTAGATATTGGATTGATGAGAAGAATGATGGTATGGATAGGAACATAGATAGATAGATAGATAGATAGATAGATAGATAGATAGATAGATAGATAGATAGATAGATAGATAGATAGATAGATAGATAGATAGATAGATAGATAGATAGATTAGATAGATAGATAGATAGATAGATAGATAGATAGATAGATAGATAGATAGATAGATAGATAGATAGATAGATATAGATAGATAGATAGATAGATAGATAGATAGAAGAAAGAAATATACATTCTATTGATATATTTTTCTGGAGAAATATAGGTATTATAGAATGATTTGAAATGGTGATTGACATAAGAAATCTAATGAATTATGTATTTTCGGTTAATACTCTCTTTTCACTACTTAACACATCTTTCTCTTCTTAAACTACGATTTTTTTAATTTTTTATTTGGTGTTAATTATCAGTCATTTTCTTAGTTGACACTGAAATTAGTGTTTTAGAGATATCAGTCTTGTTATCTATTTTTTTCTTTTTCATCATTTTCTTTTCCCACACTCATTTCAGCAACTAACTTCTCTGTTTTTTGTGATTCATAAAAATCTTCACACATATTTTCCTTTATTTTACCATTGAACTTAATTTGTTAGTATATGTACTTGTTCTAGCATATATTTGGGAGAAGGTACTTTTATTTATCTTTGTGTACTTATCAATTAATTGTAAAACGTGGTTATTACCCTCATTAATTGAGGAAACTTGAATTGTAAGTAGGGATTATACAGATTGAGAACATAAAGTTCTCATAGGAATAGAATTATGGAATTTTTCTATAACAAGAGAGTGAAAGATTTTGAATGATAAAATAATGACATATAGGATAGGATTAGAGTGATCAGAATTGATAATATGATATAAAATAAAACAATTCCACCATGGATAGTTTCTCCTAATATTTAAATCTTTTCAACCATGCTTGAAATAGATACATTAAAAAAAAGTTGACTAAAGCAGTGGTTTTAATTGTACAGATTTTCTTTGGTCAGTCATAGGGCCTGATCTCTGGGCCTAGGAGCTATCTCTCAGCTCTTCAGCTCAAGGCTAGTGCTTAACCACTTCAGCACAGCACCACTTTCGGCTTTTTCTGCTCATGTGGTGCTGAGGAATCGAACCTGGGCCTCAGGCATTCAAGACAAGCACTCTACCACTGGGCCACGATCCCAGCCCTAGATAATTTTTGGTGGCAGCACACTTGATTGACTGGTTCTCTACCACTTAAGTCATGCTTCTAACATAGCTTTTTGTTAGTTATTTTGGAAGTGTAGTGTATTTAACTTTTCTCCCTAGACTAGCCTTGCTGTGAGACCACACATCCCCAATGTCAGAATTCTCAGTAGCAGAGATTGCAGATATTAGCTTCTACCACACAACACAATTGCAGTGTCCTATGTTTGCAGTATATGAAAAATAAAAACTTTTCTCACAGTGGTGGTATTATGGATCAAGTCAGCAATAGAAAACTACTACAAGAGGGAATGTGCCCAACTGAGGTATTGTGGATGAAAATAAGAAAACTTAAACCAAATTTTCATTATGTTTTAAGATGTTACTATTAATTACCCTTTAGATAAATAAAGGTATTAAGATTGCTCCTTAGGCTAAGTTGAAGCAAATAAATAAGTATGCAAATTTGCTCTAAGTTTTAAGTACCTATCCAAAATTCTAGCTTTTTGATATAGAAATAAATTTCAAGGACAAGACATCCTGGCCTTCATTACAAAAGAGCTGAGTAAATTAACTTGGGACACAGCAGGGTTTTATTATCAAGGAAGAAATTAGATTAACATCTATTTAAACACAACTGTGGAACTCTGAGTTCATTGGAAGGCAAAGGAAAAAAATGTATGCCTCCAAAAAGAATTCATTAATTTCTTAGCTTTTTAGTGTGTGCTTTAAGTTTTCCTCTTTTTCCTCTCTCTCTCTCTCTCTCTCTCTCTCTCTCTCTCTCTCTCTCTCTCTCTCTCTCTCTCTCTCTCTCTCTCTCTCTCTCTCTCTCTCTCTCTCTCTCTTCTCTCTCTCTATGTCTCTCTGTCTCCATCTAATACTATTTCAGTAATGGAAATTCACATGTAAAACATACAGCTTTCTAGGACTGTCAAACTTACTGATCCCCAAAATATTTACATAAGAGGTAAAGTAATTTATGAACAACTGAATACATAAGTTATTTTCAGATCCAATAAATAACAAATGAAGATAAAACATATTATCATAGGAAATGACTCAGAGGAGGAGAAATCTTTACGTAGAAGTCAAAATTGTGTTTTAGTTGACAAAGACAAAAGAGGCTGTGTATGTAGATATATGTCAATGTATGTTGAGTCAAAGAGAACAGGTCTAAATATGGGACATATCTTAATGTGTAAGATAGTTAAAGTAAGGCAAGCACCCTAGTTCTTCAAATATCTGTAAGTTAAATTATGTCAGGTACAAGTCTGAGACATAACAAATGCTATTTTAGCATATAGTGGTAACTACACAAATTTAGAATTCCGATTAATGGTTTATTTTTAATACAGAACTAAACTCTATCGTTTTATCATTTTAATGTAAGACATTTTTGTATTGTTTTTAATCAAAGACTAGTTATTAAAATATAATTTCTATTGCAATATCTAACATTGCTGCAGACTTTCTGGTATAACATCTCCACAAATATTTATTTGGCATCATTTAAATTATCTGATTGAATGAATATATAAATTGTATCTATGTATTTACCAATGTGTAAATAAATATTACTTGAACAATTTTTTCCTGAATAAAATATCCAGGGTAAGGCAATGCAATCCCAGAATTTAGCCATTGTGTTTTCGCAATTTTTAAAGTTGTCTGTGGTTATTCATGTATATAAATCTTTCAGATTCTTAGCAACACTTAGATACCTTTATGAAAATAACTCATGCGTTCTTAATGAGGAAAAGAAATGGCTCCTGTACCTGGAAATCATAAAAACATATTATCTCAGAATGATTGCTAAATTGCATAACCTAATAATAATAGACTCATACCCCATATAGTCAGAAAATATGAACTCACACTACACTTTAAATATATACAAAGTAATTGATCCAGAGGAAATAATAGAGTGGTTTTGTCCCCAGGATAAAAAATATAGAAAGTTAAAATATGAACATGAACTCTTTTCTTCATCATTAAATTGTCTAGCAAATATTGGATTTCATTTTCTCTTTACTTCTATCTCATTTTAGGCTAAATGTATAAGTTTTAGAAAAAATAATGCTCTTCCTTTTCTTATTATTTTCTTTGGTAGTAGTGGGTATTGAACTCCTGACCTCAACTTGAGGGCAAGTGTTCTAGCAGTTGAGCCACACTTTAATTGTTTTTTTTTTAATTTTCTGTACGTTTTATTGTAAAAATGCTGTACAGAGGGGTTCCAGTTACATGAGCCAGGTAATGAGTACATTTCCTATTGAGCATTGTTGCCTCCTCCTTTGTTTTCCCCCTACCATCTCTTCCCTCCCACCTCCACAACTACCCCCCCAAGTTGTAAAGTTAGTTTTCAACATAGTGTTTTATACTTCTTACTGTTACAATGGGTCAACCTGAATCCTTTTATCCACATTTTGTTTTTCCCCTTCCCCTCCCTGAATTAGAGAAGTGTATATACAACAGCAGGGCACCATATCAAATACAGTGATAACAGGGGTTGTACCGTGCGGAGGAACATACAAAGCAACAAAAAATCACTTAACATCATCTTGTATGGTCATATGTACATAGCTTTTGGCCTTTTCTGCTTGTCCTACAGATGTTCTAGATTTTTGCAAATAAGGGAAACCATGGGACCTATGTTTCTTTGGGCCTTGGTTACATCACTTAATATAAATGTTTCCAAGTCTTTCCATCTCCCAACAAATGGGACAAGGCCATGCTTTCTGATGGAGGCATAGAATTCCATTGTATACACATACACACACACATATATACATAAACATGTATATATATATATATATACGTATATGTATATATATATATATATATATATATATCACATTTTCTTTTCTTTTCTTTTTTTTGGGGGGGTCCGTTTGTGGGGCCTGAACTCTGGGCCTGGGCGCTGTCCCTCAGCTCTTCAGCTCAAGGCTAGCGCTCTACCACTTGAGTCACAGCGCCACTTCCGGCTTTTTTCATTTTGCTTATGTGGTGCTGAGGAATTGAACCCAGAGCCTCAGGCATGCAAGGCAAGCCCTCTACCACTGAGACCTCTTCCCAGTCCGTATATATCACATTTTCTTGATCCATTCATCTACTGAGAGGCATCTGGATTGGTTCCATATTATAATTATGGTAAGTAATGCTGTGATAAACATAGTTGTTCTGGTAGCCTTAGTATGGCCTTGTTTGTGACTGGGTAAATGCCTAAAAGTGGGATTGCTGGGTCATACGGGAGCTCTATGTGGAGTCTTTTGAGAAACCTCCATACTGCTTTCCAAAGTGGTTGAACCAGTTTACACTCCCACCAATGCAGATTCCCTCTGGCCACATTCCCTCCAGCATCAGTTGTTTTTATATTTTTTATTGTAAAAATACCGTACAGAGGGGTTCCAGATACATGAGTAAGGTAATGAGTATATTTCCTATTGAGCATTCTTACCTCCTCCTTTGTTTTTCCCTTATAATCCCTTCCCTCCTTGCCTCACCAACTCCCTCCCCTCCTGCTGAAGTTGTAAAGTTCGTTTTCAACATAGTGTCTTGTACATCTCATTGTTACAATGGGTCAACCTGTATCCTTATTTCAGGATTTTGTTATTTCCCATCCCTTCCCCAAATTAGAAATGCATAAACAAGATGCAGGGCACCTGAATCAAATGCAGTGGAAACAGGAGCTACACCGCGGGGGAAGAACATACCAAAGATACAAAATATCATGTAGTTCATTATAAGTTCATTAAAAACAATAGCAAGAAAGAAAAAAAAAACACTGTGGTCTTTTTGCTTAACATCATCTTATATGGTCATATGTACATAGCTTTTCAGTGTTTCCGCTTGTCCTAGACATACACTAGTTATTGCAAATAATGGAAGCCATGGGACTTATGTTTCTTTGGGCCTGACTTACTTCACTTAATATAATTTTTTCCAAGTCTTTCCATTTCCTAACAAATAGGGTAGTGTCATTCTTTCTGATGGAAGCATAGAATTTCATTATATATATATATACATATATATACATATATATACATATACATATATATATATATATTTATCTATCTATCTCTCTATATATATATACATATATATATATATATATATCTCACATTTTCTTGATCTATTGATCTACTGAGGGGCATCGGGGTTGGTTCCATATCTTAACTATGGTTAATAATGCTTCAATGAACATAGTTCTGCTGGTAGCTTTAGTATAGCCTTGTTTGTGATAATTTAGGTAAATGCCCCAAAGTGGGATTTCTGGGTCATACGGGAGCACTATGTGGAGTCTTTTGAGGAACCTCCATACTGCTTTCCAAAGTTGTTGAACAAGTTTACACTTCCACCAACAATGCATTAGGGTTCCCTTTTGGCCACATCCCCTCCATCATCTGTTGTTATTAGATTTCTTGGTTATGGCTATTCTAACCTAGGTTGAAGTGGCCAGAATTTTCTTAATAAATATTCAGAAGCACAACAAATCAAAGAAAGGTTGGAGAAATGGGATTGCATGAAACTGTAGAACTTCAGCGTGACGAAGGACATAGCTAGCAAGTTCAATAGAAAGTCCATGAACTGGGCAAGGATTTTCACTAGCCTCACAATGTATAAGGGTCTTAGAATTCAAAAAATTTATTCCTTCAACAACAAATCCTCAAAGAAACAACTGCGAGATAAATAAGTGTGCTAAAGTCTTAAAGAGAAACTTATCTGAAGAGGAAATAAGAATGGTCAATAGATACATGAAAAAATGCTCAACTTCTCTAGCCTTAAAAAATGCCAATCAAAGCAACAAAATTGAGATTTCACATTGCTCCAGTTAGAATTGCATTATTTTGACTTGGCTATTTTCAAAGTAAGGCCTTAGGCCAGGGCAGACTTGAGTTTGATCCTACTACTGTGTTTGCCCATGCTGCTGGCAATGACAGCCATGTTGAAGTCTGGCCAGCCATGGTGTTTCCCTTGTATCTCGGATAAACAGCCTGTATCATCACAATGAGGTAGTCCTGTGAACTTTTCTGCCTTTGTTGATGTTCTCTGCAACTCAAGAATCTAAGATTTCAAGGTCGAGCCACCTCTTCTGGCTTGTAATGCTTTTGTAACAGCATACTCTCTGGGTAGTTAATTTCATGGATGAATGACATTCTTACAGACACATGAGCTAAATACACAATACATTAAAATACGAATGTGAACAAAGGTAACTTTGAAAGAGATATTAATGCTTATGTGAATAGTATAGGATTGCAATGATGACTCCTAATGTACAAATGTTTATGAAGACATAAAGAAACTTTAACCCATGCATTGTTTTCATACATGCCATTATAATGAGAGAAAGAGAGAGGGGGGAAAGAAAGGAGAAACAACAATTCTCCAAGTTTATCTCTACCCTATACTAAAGCATTGCTAACAAGTTTGTTGATGTGTTTACCATTGTTCTGAGTTCCACGTGAGCAAAAACTTCATTAAGCTAAAAGCAATTAATTTTTAAATGCTTCTAATTGCAACTAATGAGCCTACAAGTTTCATTACCAGTGAAGGTCACAGAACCGACCAGAGTCTTCAATTTATCTTTACCTCTTGTTTTATGATTGACTAAGCTGGGTATTTTGAGGTCTATCATGCTGCAATCAATCTTACACCAACTAACAATAGGCTGCCGCCAGGCACACTCTATTCAGAATGTCAGGGAAGATTCTGTGGACCCTGTTATCCAATTTCTTTGTTAACGGTGTCACATTTTGAAAGAAAAACTTTGGCAAGACAAGTTTTGTAAGAAAACCTCTTAATCCTTCAATTGTCCCGTAGTTCTTAATATCAGAAAACAATATATATATATATATATATATATATATATATATATATACACACATATATACATCTTTGTTTGCAATCCAACAGGAATTAAATATTTTATTTGTATAAATTAAGAAAGTTCCAGTTACAGTGCAGCAGCATGTGTCATATTGAATTCAGGTCAAAAGCATGATATACACAACATTTTGGCCACAATAGCTGAGACTGAATTTTATAAAGTGTGTTGTAGTCCCACATTGGTATTATTTATTTGATTATTTTCATCAATCTGTGCATTTGGTGGTTCCAGTGTTCATTTTTTGGACAAATTGTTAAATGTTTACAAAATAGCATATGTTGTGCATGTGTAAGAGGATAAGTACAATTTTTTTTTCTCCTAAAAACAAAGAATTAGCCCTCATGATGAGAATAATTGAAACTTCAAACTGCAGTAAACTGTCATTTCAGCAGCTACCACAGAAGCCTTCCAGACACGGTGCAACCGCAAGTAAAATCTGGGTCAGTGCAAAATTAATTTTCTTCTAATAGTATTGGACTAATGTAGTGAATACGTCTTATCTACTATCAATGTATTTTTAGGTCTTTGTTCATAACCTAGTCATTGCAATTGGAAAACAAGAAATAAGAGAGGTAGTTTGGAGCCTAATGCCAATTACCACAATTTGGTGTGAGTTTATATGAATTCAAAAAAGTCAGTACTGTTGGGAGAAAAGATGAGAAATGATAAACTATGTATACATATTTACACATATATAATATTTATATATGTATATATGTATATATAGGTACATATCAATGTAAAAGGAAAAATGAACAGATTTTTGGTTACAGAATCTTGGAGATGAAACATTCTGGATCTGATATTTTAATCTATCACTGAAAATAGTATAGATACCTAGGGTAACACATTTTGTAATATTTTGAGAATATTAATTTTTGTATGCCTGAAGATATGAACTAAGTATCTAAACTGGGAGCAGAATAGAAGAGGGTAAGTAATAAGGATTATTTATTCTTATTTACCATCCCCATTCTCCATATACATCTAACAGCAATGAACACACAAAGAAATTCAAGAGACTTCATCTTGTTTTCCTAGCATGACTGGGTCTAGTGCCTAAAATGCATGGAAAAAACTTCATTTCTGAGTTATCTTCCAGTCTAGCAGCAAGAAAATACACTGCAACTCTTCCACTATAGAGTACTACTGTAGCAGTGTGAATATCTTGATTGCAAGATTGCAAGTGATTAAAATGTTGAATACATACATTGGCCTCAGATGCTAAGTATCAAAGCAAAAACAGATAAAATAAAATAGCAGCAGAAATCTAGAAAGTCAACAACTGTACAAGAAGAAACAGCTCACTGAACTCAGAAGCATGATAGCAAGATGAATTGAATTCAAAGAGGATAAATTAAGTAACTGAAGTATCTCAAAGAGGAGAATAAACAAAATGAAAAAGATGATGACAGTGGTACAAAATGTATTATTTGGATAGTCTAGGAGGGAAGTTTAGAGAAAGGAGATGAGGCTACTGGGTGGTGAAGAGGATCTGACATAAATATATATATGTATGCATACATATATACATGCATATATATATTTACTATATTCACATGTATATGCAAATACATATATATACATATTATAAATGTATATTTACAATAAATTAAAAGCATAAATACCACAAAATAATACTGATCCAATAAAAGAAAGGTGTTTCCATTTCAATGTGGGCACAGAATAAAAATCATGTAACAGTATTTGGTCAGTATTTTCATCTTTATTTAGATTGAGTGAAATTTCATTTTGAATATTTCAAGTAATATATTCATAATTTTTAAATAGGTACACAAATAACAATAATTTACACTTTTTCTCTTTACTTTTCAACATTAATAGTAATACAAGAATTGAGAGAGCCCGAAGAGAATACACAAAGATCACTAAAGGCATTCATGGAATCCATTAACGAAGAGCTAAAGGAAGTCAGGGAGACCACACAGGGAATGCTGAATGGAACCCAACAGAAAGAAGGGGAGTCCAAGGAAACCATAACCAATCAACTAAGTGATCTGAGAAAAAACACTGAACATCAAGTTAAGGAAAAAAAGGAGTTCATACAAGATCTAAAACAAAGCTTCAACAAAGAACTTGAAGCCATCAGAGCTGACCAATTAGAAGGAAAAGGGATAAAAAACAAAGAATAAAGTCTTGACAGCAGGTTAGACCATGCAGAAGATCGAATCTCAGGGATTGAAGACAGCCTAGATATTATAGAGAAAGAACATACAAACATCCAAGACAAGTCCAAGAAATATGATAGATCTATCCAACACTTGGAAGACACCATCAGAAAGGCTAATTTAAGGATAATGGGTGTAGAGGAGAACCTAGAAACAGAAGCCAATGGCCTAGGAAATTTGTTTAACAGGATCCTAGCAGAGAACTTCCCAAACATGCATAAAGATAGGCCTATTCAGACACAAGAAGCTTTTAGAACTCCAAACAGACCAGACAAGAATAGGACATCTCACTGTCACATTATAATCCACACAGGATCAACTCAGACCAAGGAAAAGATCATTAAAGCTGTCATGGAGAAAAAGTTAATCACCTCTAAAGGAAAACCAATTAGAATCACCTCAGATTTCTCAGCAGAGACAATCAAAGCAAGAAGAGCCTGAAATGATGTATGCCATGCCCTAAAAACAAACAACTATCAACCAAGAATACTGTACCCAGCTAAACTCTCCTTCATAACTGAAGGCCAAATAAAAACCTTCCATAGCAAAGAAAAATTGAAACAATACACCTGCACCAAACCAGCCCTACAAAAGATTCTTAAAGATGTCCTACACATAGAAAACCAACAAGAAAACAATAAAGGTCAAGAAACTGCACCCAAAGTGAGAATCCAAGAACCATAGGAAGAACCCAGTTGTCGCAACCCCCAAGAAGGTGGATAACACTGCAGGAACTCCCAAAAACCTCTCAGTCCTTTCTCTTAACGTTAATGGACTGAACTCTCCAATTAAGCAACATAGACTGTCTAGTTGGATTAAAAAACAAGACCCTTCTATCTGCTGCCTGCAGGAGTCACATCTTGCCCGTAATAGCAAACACATATTCATTGTTAAAGGTTGGAAGAAAATCTACCAAGCAAACGTCCCCAATAAACAGGCGGAAGTTGCAATCTTAATATCAGATAAAATAGACTTCAAATTAAAACTCGTGAAAAGAGATAAAGAAGGTCGTTACATACTAATTAAGGGATCTCCCTTTCAGGAGGATATTAGAATTCTAAATGTCTACTAAAATGGAACACCCAAATTTATCCAAGAAACACTACTTTCCCTCAAATCCCATAGAACTGCAAAGACATTAATTGTTGGGGATACTAAAACACCACTCTCCCCACTAAATAGATCAACTCAGCAAAAACTCAACAGAGAAACTACAGATCTAAACAGTTGCATAGATCAACTTGATTTAACAGATATCTACTGAATACACGTTTTTTAAAGTAGCACATGGAACATTTTCTAAAATAGACCACATTTTAGGCCACAAAGCAAACTTGTCCAAATTCAGAAACATTGAAGTTATATCTTGCATTCTCTCTGAGGACAAGGGAATAAAATTAGAACTCAACACCAAAAGCCACCAAAGAAAGTCTGGTATCACATGGAGGCTGAAAAACACACTCATGAATCACGAGTGGGTCATGGAAGAGATTAGAAAGGAAATTCAATTGTTCATGCTATTCAACAAAAATGAACACACTAATTACCAGCTCCTCTGCGACACAGCAAAAGCAATACTCAGAGGCAAGTTTATAGCTATGACTTCCTACATCAACAAATTGGAGAGATCTGAAACCAACAATCTAATGACACATCTAAACCTCCTTGAAAAATAGCAGCAAGATAAACCCCAATCCAGCAGACGGAAAGAAATAATTAAAATTAAATCAGAATTAAATGAATTAGAATCCAAAAAAAATTATAGAAAGAATCAAGAAAACAAAGAGTTGGTTCTTCGAAAAACTTAACAAAATTGACAGACCCTTAGCAAATCTTATCAGAAAAAGAAGAGAACACACCCAAATAAATAAACTCAGAGACGAGAATGGAAATATCACCACGGAAACAACCAAGATTCAGAACATTATAAGGGAAAACTTCTCAAAACTTTATGCTAATAAGTTTGAGAACTTGACAGAAATGGACCTTTTCCTAGCAAATATTGACATGCCAAAACTAAACCAAGATGAGTTAAACCAGCTTAACAGGCCCATATCAAGCACTGAAATTGAAACAGCAAGAAGAGACCCTCCAGCTAAGAACAGTCAAGGACCAGATGGTTTTACAGCGGAATTCTACAAGGCCTTCAGAGCAGAGCTCACACCAATACTCCTCCAAATTTTCAATGAAATTGAAAGAGAAAGTTCACTACCGAACACATTCTATGAAGCCATCATAACCCTCATCCCAAAACCAGGCAGGGACTCATCAAAGAAAGAGAACTATAGACCCATTTCTTTGATGAACATTGATGCAAAACTTCTCAACAAAATATTGGCAAACCGACATCAACAATTCATCCAAAAAAATCATGCACAATGAACAAACAGGATTCATTTCAGGGATGCAAAGCTGGTTTAATATACACAAATCAATTAATATTATTCATCACATCAACAGGAGCAAGAATAAGAACCACATGGTTATCTCAATAGATGCAGAAAAAGCATTTGACATGATCCAATACCCATACATAATGAAGGTTTTGGAAAAATTAGGAATCCATGGAACATTCTTCAATATAATAAAGGCTGTATATGACAAAACTACAGCCAGCATTATAGTTAATGTTGAAAAACTAAAGCCATTTCCTCTTAACTCAGGAACAAGACAAGGATGTCCACTCTCTCCACTTCTCTTCAATCTAGTATTAGAATGCCTAGGTACAGCAATAAGACAAGATGCAGACATAAAGGGGATCCAAATAGGGAAAGAAGAAATAAAACTCTCCTTCTTTGCAGATGACATGATCTTGTATTTAAAGAATCCCATAAACTCCACTCCCAAATTACTCAAGCTGATTCAAAAGTTTGGCAACATTGAAGGGTATAAAATTAACCCCCCAAAATCAATGGCCTTTCTGTATGCCAACAATGTGAAAAGTGTGGCTGATATTAGGAAAGCAACTCCATTTGTAATAGCCCCACAAAAATAAAATCCCCAGGAATCAACTTAACCAAAGAAGTGAAGGACACCTCTGATGACAACTTTGAAATCTTGAAAAAGGAAATCAACACAGAACTTAAAAAATGGCAAAACCTCCCATGCTCCTGGATTGGAAAGATTAACATCGTGAAAATGGCAATACTTCCCAAGGGTATCTACAAATTCAACGTGATACCTATCAAAATTCCACCCTCATTCTTCAAGGAAATAGAAGAGGCAATCCAAAAATTCATATGGAACAATAAAAGACCCCGAATGGCAAAAACGCTCCTCAACGGAAAGAACACTGCTGGATGAATATCAATACCAAATTTCAAACTCTACTATAAAGCCTTAGTAATCAAAACAGCTTGGTATTGGCATAAGAACAGTCCACAGGACCAATGGCATAGAATTGAAAACCCAGAAATGAACCTACAGACCTATCGCAATCTAATCTTTGATAAGGGAGCTAAAACAATAGAATGGAACAAGCACAGCCTCTTCAGTAAATGTTGCTGGCAAAACTGGTTAACTACTTGTAGAAAACTAAACCTAGACCCTTATATATCACGCTGCACCAGAATCAACTCCAAATGGATCAAAGACCTCGAAGTCAACGCAGACACTGAAAACATTACAGGATGGAATAGGAGAAACCCTAGGTCTCCTTGGCTCAGGTCGAAATTTTCTGAATAGAGACCCAGAAACCCAACAAATCAAAGAAAGGTTGGACAAATGGGATTGCATGAAGTTGCAGAGCTTCTTCATGGCAAAGGACATAGCTAGCAAGATCAATAGAAAGCCCACGGATTGGGAAAAGATATTTACTAGCCATACAACGGACAAGGGTCTCATATCTAAAATATACTTGGAACTCAAAAAATTAAATCCCCCTACAACAAATCCTCAAAGAAACAACTGCCCAATAAACAAGTGGTCCAAAAACTTAAAGAGAAACTTCTCTGAAGAAGAAAGAAGGATGGCCAAAAACACATGAAGGAATGCTCAACCTCCCTAGCCATAAAAGAAATGCAAATCAAAACAACATTGAGATACCACCTCACTCCAGTTAGAATGGCAAAAATCAAGAACTCTAACAATAACAGATGATGGAGGGGATGTGAACTGAAGGGAACCTTACTTCATTGTTGGTGGGAATGTAAACTTGTTCAACCACTTTGGGAAGCAGTATGGAGGTTCCTCAAAGACTTCACATAGAGCTCCCCTATGACCCAGCAATCCCACTTTTGGGCATTTACCCAAATGTTTGCAAACAAGACCACATTAAAGCTACCAGCACAACTATGTTTATTGCAGCATTGTTCTCTATAGCTAAGATCTGGAACCAACACAGATGCCCCTCAGTAGATGAATGGATTAAGAAAATGTGGTATATAAACACAATGGAATTCTATGCCTCCATCAGAAAGAATGACATTGCCCCATTTGTTAGGAAATGGAAAGACGGAAAAAATTATATTAAGCGAAGTATTCCAGGACCAAAGAATCATAGGCCCCATTGTTTCCCTTATTTGCAATATCTAGTATAGGTATGAGTCAACCGGAAAAGGTCAGATCATGTGATGTTAGGAAAATGAACCCTTAGATTTGTATTTTAATGTTTTTTTCATTCATGCATGTGTTTCTCACGCATTTATAAGATTATTTCTTTGTTGCCTTGTATGTCCCTCCCCCACAGTATAAGCCCTGCTTTCACTATATTTGATGTCAGTATAACTTGTGGAGGAGATGGGGAAAAACAAGTCAATTAAGGATACAGGTTGACCTGTTGCAACAATGAGAAGTACAAGTTTTCATGTCCATAACGAGCTTTACAATATCTGTTCGGGGGGGCGGTGCAGGGGGGGGGAGGAGAAGGATTGGGACTGGGGGGGAGGGGGAGGCTGGGAAGGGATGTGAAGGATAAACAAAGGAGGAGGCTGCAATGCTTGGTAAGAAATGTATGCATTATCCTGCCCATGTAATTGTAACCCCTCTGCACAGTATGTTCACAAATAAAATAAAATAAAATAAAATAAAAAGCCTAAACAATTCCCAATATGTTTTGTATCTAGAAGGAGGTCATAGACTTATTTCAATATTGTTAAGTGGCACAGGATTTCTTTGTGTGTATGGCACATTTCTGTACACAGAAATGGTCACGGTGAGATTACAAATATGAAAGAGAAGAGACAGATACTTGACAAAAATCTTAGAATCTGTTAGAATCAGTTCAGAATAAACAATTCATAACCTAAAGTAGAATGGAAATAGATAAATGTGAAGGTACATGCACACAAAAATCTTAAAGGAAAATTAGCTTTTAAAAGTTCTTCAAGAATTGTACATATAACCTTACTTATGTAACTGCAACCCCTCTGTATATCACCTTGACAATAAAAAAAATTAAATAAATATATTTCTTTTTGGACTTACATATGCATTGGTTATCTAAGTCCAAATTGTATCTGCTACTTATCAACTGAAGGATCTAGTGCAAATAAATTGCATTAAGGTTAGTTTAGCCATTTTAAAATTGTGACAATCCTTTGTATTTTGATGAGTTCCTATGATAATAAAATGTGATAGCCAAAATTTTGGAGAAAATGAGTAGAAATAAGCCAATGTTCATTGTTTCTGTAGGACAGTCAATGATTTACTTTCTTCATTGTTTCAATCAACTGATCTCAGATTTCTAGAATAAATAGTTGTTATGACTAAATATAAAGCCCTCTTTTATTCACATTAAGATATATTCAATTTTGAAAACACAAACCTTTAAGCAACTCTCCTAAATAATGGGGTATTAATTTACATGAAATAATGAACAGCTTTTTAATGATTTTTCTTCTATTTTCAACATCGATGATGGATGACGCAACACAAGAATGCTTTCTAAATAGCAACAGAAAATTAGCGCATTCATCTTCTTCGAACGTAGCTGGTTACTTTTACCTGATCCTTTCGATTTAAGTTCTATTTAAAGCAAGAATGACTTGAAGGAGCAAAAGCACAGTTTTGTCTTTGAGGCTCAATTTTCAAGTGATGTCAGCAAATAATAAAATTGAGTTTTCTGAATGTTCCTTGTTTTAGCTGCACACATGTGTGCTGTCTGCTAGCTCCTCCCTATCACTCCTGGAAATAAATTCCACATGGAATACCAAGTCCTTTTTTCTCCCTTTGACAGCACATCAAAAATGAGGATAGTAGAACACATTTGAGTAAAATACTTAAAATATTAAAACAGAGTCCTTATACTCCTACTAAATTATAATTAATTTTGACCATTTGTTCAACTTTTAAAACTTTTACATAAAGTTATATACAACTTTGAGTTTACTGTCAATGTAATACACCTGCCCCCCCACCAAAGAGTATAAAATTCGCTATGGTTTGGTTTGATTCCATGATTTGCTTGTGACATATTTACTTTACTAATCATCTGAATCTCACATAAATTCTGAATAACTTCTTTTTCTCTCAAATCCTACCAGATCAATATACCAACCCAATAAATCATGCACTATACGTCTCTTTGTATGACATTGTAGATCAATTTCTCAGAAAGAATCAAATAGGGATACAGATTGACCCATTGCAACAATAAGATGTACAAGATGCTATGGTGAAAAACCGAACTTCACAATCAAGATGGGGTGGGGGTAAGAGGGGGCATGTAGTTGAGGAGTTGGGAGGGACAGATGGTAGGGGAAAAACAAAGGAGGAGGCAACAATGCTGGATAAGAAAGGTACTCATTACCTTGCTCATGTAATTGTAACCTCTCTGTACAGTATTTTCACAAAAAATAAAAATGAAAGAATCTCAATATTTCTTACATGGATTGTTGTACCATTTCACTAGACTATCATCTTGCAATATTGTCTCGTAACAACTCATTTTCTGCACCATCTCTAATGTTACCTTCATGAAACCCTTAGATTTCTTTTTCATGGATTATTAGATAAAATATATATGTCCTAGAAGTGAAAGCTAGGACATACATGCTCAATCATTTCTAAACACTTTTGGATCTTGATTACTGAAGTTATTCACCTATAAACCTTAGGCTTAAGCAGTGCACTTCTATTTGTTTTTTTCAAATTTGTTCTGAAATATCAAACAACCTTAACTTTTGACATTCAGTTTGTATTCAAAATGTTTGCTACTGTAGAACTCTCAATTCTCCTAACCAATACAAAACCCATGGATATTTTTTGAAGATAAGAATTTTATTCTTCTTCTGTATTATTTTTCTTTATCTTCTTTTGAAAATAGTAATACTAAGTAATATTGACTGTCTATTGAATATATAAAGTGATAGTTTAATATGCTCATCAAGGATCAAAAGAAGGCCAGCATGCAAGTTTATGATACATTTATTGTGCTTCATTGTATTAGATCATGATTGTTGCTATTCTATCCTGTTTTTACTTAGGTAAAACTAATTTTAGTAAGTGTCTTTAACTTCTCTAATATCATAGCTCATTTGCTGAAAAATCCTACATTTCAAATAAAAATAAGTGTTCACTTTTATGTAACAAAAATTTCTATGTTGCTAAAATTAATACATATCCTAGTACCAGTATATATATATATATATATATATATATATATACATATATATATGTATATATATATGTATATATATATATATATATATATACACTGATCTAGTAAATCCTTTTATATCAATGCCTATTTGTGAAAACTTATAACTAGTGTAGCTTTCAGATGACAAAGCCAACAACAGACTTTTCATTAATTACTTAATAAATTGTGATGGTACTGGGCTTAAACTCTCACTTGGCCTTTTCTGCTCACTGTTTGGCACTGTACCACTGGAGCATGTCTCAAGTTCCATCTTCTGCTAGTTAATCAGATCCTCTGCTCTTAGCTTCCTGAGTAGCTAGGACTAAAGGTATGATCTTCAGTGCCCATCTAGCAATATCATTTTAGTAGTACTGCTCTTGAGTCTAACAACTCCTATAATAGCCCTACACTATGTTTTTGATTTTTAAAAGTTTATTATTTATTTTATGACTGTGCTTTTTTTAAAGGACAGAAGGAAAACAATCAGTATGTCAAGACAGGAAATAAAGTTGATTGAGAGTTCAAGCCCACTGGCTGACCAAAAAAAAAAAAAAAACGAAAGAAAAGAAAAAAGAAAAAATATTGACTATGACAAAAGATGAACAAAATGAAAAATGGCTAGAGACAGGAGTGAATACCTTTTTATCTTTGGCCAGTTGTGGGCCTCGAGCTGAGGGCCTGGGCACTGTCCCTGATCTGTTTTGGCTCAATGATACTGCTCTTCCAGGTAAAAAAAAAGTATGGGAATCCTCTTTCAGTTTCATGAAATCTGTTCAATCTGTTAAACTGATCACAAATGAAAATAAGATCCAGTAAACAAGGAAAGTAACTATTTTAGACATATTGGTATTTTAGGTATAGGGTAGGATGCAGATCTGATTAAGACTCTGTAAACTCACTAAAATTACAAGAGCACAGGGTGTGTAGGAATTAGATATAGCCCTTCTCAAATAGTTGATAAAGGAACAGAAAGGATATATGCCATGCCATAGTGATCATCTTTATGTTCTAGAGGCGATGTATTCCATATTCTGATGTCTCAGTTTGGTGTAGTTAGTGAGTGATCTGAAAGGTTACTAGTTTTGCCTGGAATCCAAAGGCTCTACAATTAGTTTTTAATCATGATGTCATGTTTACATTATGTATGGTGTATTCACTTGTACATTTTCAGAAGAGTTGAGGGAAGGGTACAAAACTCAAAGGAAAAAGGGTGAAAATGCAGCAAGTGAGCTCACTGGACACTGATGAAAGTGAACTATACTATTCATGGGTGGAGATGGGAAGGAGGGACTGGGAGAGAATGAGGGAACCGAAGACACTGTATGAAAGGAAGTGTACACATTATTTGATTTATAATTGTAATATCTCTATACATCACCTCTATAATAACAATGAAGTTATTAATAATACAAAAAAGAATGATCTCGGGCCTTTGACAGGTTCTTCTATGGTAATCATAGAACATTCCATTGGAATATCTCTGCATAACGGCTCACTTTTTTCTGATTGTTTTATTCTATTTTTATATGTTTTTATTGTAAAAATACTGTAGAGAGGGATTACAGTTACATGAGTAAGGTAATGAGGACATTTCCTATCAAGCATTATTACATCCTTCTTTGTTTTTCCCCTACAATCCCTTCCATCTCCACCTCTCCAACTCCTCCCTACTTCACCCCCCACTTACTCCCTCCCCCACTGAAGATGTAAAGTTTATTTTCAACATAGTGCCTTGTACATCTCATTGTTACAATGGGTAAACCTGTATCCTTATTTCAGCATTTTATTATTTCCCTTCCTCTCCCAAAATTATATACAAGACACCCAAATCAAATAGAGTGAAAACAGAGGACATACCATGGGGTAAGAACATACCAAAGAAACAAAAAAAAATCACATAGCACATTATAAATGTGTTAAAAAATAATAGAAAGAAAGGGCTGGGAAGGTGGCTCAGTGGTAGAGCGCTTGCCTTGTATGCATGAGGCCCTGGCTTCGATTCCTCCTCACCACATAAGCAAAAAGATAAATGCTGGAAGTGGTGCTGTGGCTCAAGTAGTAGAGCTCTATCCTTGAGCTGAAGAGCTGAGGGCCAGCACCCAGGCCCAGAGTTCAGGCGCCTCACGACCAGACCAAAAAAAAATAAAATAAAAAAGAAGGAAAAAAATGTGTGTCCTTATTTTGAGGTTCATATGTACATAGCATTTGACCTTTTCTGTTTGTCCTACACATGTACTAGTTATTGCAGGTAAGGGAAACCATGGGACCTATGTTGCTTTGGGTCTGGCTTACTTCATTTAATATAATTTTTTCCAAAACTTTCTATTTCCTAACAAATGGGACAATGTCATTCTTTCTGATGGAGGCATAGAATTACATTGTATATATGTTTACCATATTTTCTTCATCCATTCATATACTGAGGAGCATCTGGATTGGTTCCATATCTTAGCAATGGTTAAACATGCTGCAATAAACATAGTTGTATTGGTAACTTTAGTATAGCCTTTTGTTTGTGATCATTTGGTAAATGCCCAATAGTGGGATTGCTGGGTCATAGGGGAACTCTACGTGCAGTCTTCTCCATACTGCTTTCCAAAGTTGTTGAACAAGTTTACACTCCCACCAACAATGAAGTAGAGTGTCATTCTGGCCACATCCCCTCCAGCATCTGTTGTTATTAGATTTCTTGATTATAACCATTCTAACTGGGTTGAGGTATCTCAATGTTGTTTTGATTTGCATTTCTTTTATGTCTAGAGAGGTTGAGCATTTCTTCATGTGTGTATTGGCCATTCCTGTTCAGAGAATTTTCTCTTTAAGTCTTTCCCCCACTTATTTATTGGGCAGTTGTTTATTTGAGGCTCTTTTGTTGGGGGATTTATTTTTTTTGAGTTGTAAGTATATTTCGATGATATACCCTTGTCCATTGTATGGCTAGTGAAGATCCTCTCCCAATCACTGGGCTTTCTATTAATCTTGCTAGCCATCTCGTTTGTCATGCAGAAGCTCTGCAATTTCATTCAATCCCATTTGTCCAACCTTTCTTTGATTTGTTGTGTTTGGGTCTTATTAAGAAAATTTGGCCTGTGCCAATGAGCCCTAGAGTTTCTCCTATTCTTTCCTGTAATGTTTTCAGGGTATCTGTTTGACTTGGAGGTCTTTGGTCCATTTGGAGTTGATTCTGGTGCAGGGTGATATATAAGGATCTAGCTTTAGTTTAGGACAGGTGTTAACTGGTTTTGCCAGCACCATTTACTGAAGAGGCTGTCTTTCTTCCATTCTATTCTTTTTAGCTCCCTTATCAAAGATTAGGTGGCTATAGTTCTGTGGAATAATTTCTGGGTATTCAGTTCTATTCCATTGGTCCTGACTTCTACTCTTATGCTGCTACTAAGCTCTTTTGATTGCTATGACTTTGTAGTAGAGTTTGAAATTTGGTATTAATATTCCTCTAGCTCTGATCTTTCTGTTAAGATTGTTTTTTCTATACAACATCTTTTATTGTTCCATATAAATTTTTGGATTTATTATTCTATTTTATTGAAGAATGAGGTTGGCATATTGATAGACATCATATTGAATTTGTAGATGGCCTTCGAATTATTGCCATTTTCACGATGTTAATCCTCTCAATTCAGGAGCTTGGTAGGTTTTTCCACTTCCTAAGTTCTGCTCTAATTTTCTATTTCAGGTTTTTAAAGTTTTCATCATAGAAATCCTTCACTTCTTTAGTTAAGTTAGCTCCTAGGTATTTTATTTTTTTGTGGGGCTATTACAAAAGGGGTTGTTTTCCTGATTTCAGCCACACTCTTCTCAGTATTGGCATACAGAAAAGCCATTGATTTTGGGGGGCTAATTTTATACCCTTCTACTTTGCCAGAGTTTTCAATCAGCTAGAGTAATTTGGGAGTGTAATCCATGGGATTCTTTAAATACAAGATCATGTCGTCTGCAAAGAGGGAGAATTTTACTTCATCTTTCCCTATTTGGATCCCATTTATGTTTGGATCATGTTTTAAGTGCTCTAGCTAGGCATTCTAATACTAAATTTAAGAGAAGTTGAGAGAGTGGACATCCTTGTGTCGCTCCTGAGTTTAGAGAAAATGGCTTTAGCTTTTCACCATTAAATATAATAATGGCTATAGGTTTGTCATACAAAGCCTTTATTATATTGAAGAATGTTCCATGGATGCCTACTTTTTCCAGAGTTTTCATCATAAAGGGGTATTGTATCTTGTCAAATGCTTTTTCTGCATATATTGAGATAATCATGTAGTTCTTATCCTTGCTCTTGTTAATGTGATGAATTATATTAATTGATTTGTGTATAATGAACAAGCTTTGCATCCCTGAAATGAATCCTGTTTGATCGTGTTGTACGGTTTTTTTTTTTTTTGATGAGTTGTTGAAGAGGATTGGCTAAAATTTTGTTGAAAAGTTTTGCATTGATGTTCATTAAAAAAATGGGCCTATACTACTCTTACTTTGGTGAGTTCCTGCGTGGTTTTGAGACGAGGGTTATGATGGCTTCATAGAAAGAGTTTGGTTGTGAACTTTCACTTTCAATTTCATTGAATAGTTGGAGGAGTATTGTTGTGAATTCTGCATTGAAGGCCTTGAAGAATTCAGTTGTAAATCCATCCACTCCTGGGATTTTCTTGGGTAGGAGGTCTCATTGCTTTTTCTTATTTTGTTGATTGACATGGGTCTATTAAGTTGTTTTAAATCATGTTCTAAACGAACCTAAACTGTTCAGCATGTCGATATTTGCTGGAAAATCATCCATTTCTTCCAGATTCTCAAACTTATTAGCATAAAGGTTGGACAGGTGTTCCCTTATACTGTTCTGAATCTTGGTTGTTTCTGTGGTGATGTTTTTCCATTCTCAACTTTGAGTTTGTTTATTTGTGTGTGTTCTTTTCTTTTTCTGATAAGAGTTGCTAAGGGTATGTCAATTTTGTTAATTTTTTTAAAGAACCAATTCTTAGTTTTGTTGATTCTTTGTATGTTTTTTAATTGGATTCTAATTCATTTAATTCTGATTTAATTTTAATTTTTTTTCCATCTTCTGGGTTGGTGTTTAGCTTACTGTTCTTTTTCAAGAAGCTTCAGGTGTCTCATTAAATTGTTGGTTTCAGATTTCTCCAATTTGTTGATGTGGGAACTCAGAGCTATAAACTTGCCTCTGAGTACTGCCTTTGCTGTGTCCCAGAGGAGCTGGTAATTTGTGTGTCCATTTTGTTGGATATCATGAACATTTGAATTTCCTTTCTATTCTCTTCCATGACTCACTGATGGTTCAACAGTGTGTTGTTCAGCCTCCATGTGATACAGGACTTTCTTTGGTGGCTTTTGGTGTTGAGTTTGAATTTTATTCCCTTGTGATCTGAAAGAATGAAGGGCATTATTTTAATGTTTCTGAATTTGGAAAAATTTGTTTTGTGACCTAAAATATGATCTATTTTGGCAAATATTCTTTGTGCTGCTGAGAAAAATGTGTATTATGATGATGGTGGGTGAAATATTCTGCAGAAGTCTGTTAAATCTAGTTGATCTATGCAGTCGTTTTGGTCTGGGGTTTCTATGTTGAGTTTTTGCATAATAGCTCTCTTTAAGAGAAACTGTTCTTTGCATGCTACTGAGCTTTAGGAGACAGTCAATGTTTAACTACAGGCAACTAAATTTTCATGAGAACTGAATGATCTTCCCATACAATAGGAATCACAGAGATCAACTTCATCAAATGAGAGTGGTATGACATTATAAGCCCCAAGTATATCCTTAAGATACAAAGATGCTATATGGAGAAGTTGTCTGAGTGTGGGCCTAAACTAATCCAATACTGCTTTCTTTTTTTTTTCTTTTTTTGTTTATGGTGAAAATACTGTTCAGAGGGGTTACCATTACATGGGCAAGATAGTGAGTACATTTCTAATCAAGCATTCTAGCCTCCTCCTTTGTTTACCCTTTCCATCCCTTCCTATCCTACCCCCCAATTCTCCCCCCTCCGCAAGTTGTAAAGTTCTTTTTCGACATGACAAATTGTACTTTACATTGTTGCAACAGGTCCACCTGTATCCTCATTTAAACTACTTGTTTTTCCCCTTCCCTTCCACAAATTATACAGACATCAAATACAATGAAAGCAGGGGTTATATTATGGGGGAGGTACATACAAAGCAACAAAGAAATAATCTTATATTTGCGTTAGAAACAAATGCATGAAAGAAAAAAAAACATTTAAAATACATACCTTAGGGTTCATTTTCCTAACATCACCTTATCTGGCCTTTTCTGCTTGACTCATACATATACTAGATATTGCAAATAAGGGAAATCATGGGGCCTATGTTCTTTGGGCTTGGCTTACTTCACTTAGTATAATTTTTTTCCACGTCTTTCGATTTCCTAACAAATGGGGCAATGTCACTCTTTTTGATTGAGGCATAGCATTCCATTGTGTATATATCCCACATATTCTTTTTTTTTAATTGTATTTAATTTTATATGAGAACATACTGTACAGGGGGGCTACAATTACATGGGCAGGATAATGCATACATTTCTTACCAAGCATTGCAACCTCCTCCTTTGTTTACCCTTCACTTCCCTTCCCCGCCTCCCCCCTCCCCCCACCCAATTTTAGCCCCCTCCCCCCACCCAATTATACCCCCCTCCCCCCACACACCGACATTGTAAAGCTGGTTTTGACATGACATTTTGTACTTCTCATTGTTGCAACAGGTACACCTGAATCCTTAAACGACTTGTTTGTCCCCATCTCCTCCACATGTTATACTGACATCAAATATAGTGAAAGCGGGGGTTACACTGTGGGGGAGGGACATACAAAGCAACAAAGAAATAATCTTATAAATGCGTTAGAAACACATGCATGAAAGAAACGAAAACATTAAAATACATATTTAAGGGTTCATTTTCCTAACATCACATTATCTGACCTTTTCCGCTTGACTCATACCTATACTAGATATTGCAAATAAGGGAAACCATGGGACCTATGCTTCTTTGGGCCTGGCTTACTTCACTTAATATAATTTTTTCCAAACCTTTCCATTTCCTAACAAATGGGGAAATGTCATTCTTTCTGATAAAGGCATAGAATTCCATTGTGTACATATACCACATTTTCTTGATCCATTCATCTACTGAGGGGCATCTGGGTTGGTTCCATATCTTAGCTATGGTAAATAATGCTGCAATAAACATAGTTGTGCTGGTAGCTTTAGTGTGGTCTTGTTTGTAAACATTTGGGTAAATGCCCAAAAGTGGGATTGCTGGATCATAGGGGAAATCTATGTGAAGTCTTCTGAGGAACCTCCATACTGCTTTCCAAAGTGGTTGAACAAGTTTACATTCCCACCAACAATGAAGTAAGGTTCCTTTCTGTCCACATCCCCTCCAGCATCTGTTGTTGTTAGAGTTCTTGATTTTTGCTGTTCTAACTGGAGTGAGGTGATATCTCAATGTTGTTTTGATTTGCATTTCTTTTATGGCTAGGGATGTTGAACATTTCTTCATGTGTCTATTGGCCATCCTTGTTTCTTCTTCAGAGAAGCTTCTCTTTAAGTCTTTCGCCCACTTATTTATTGGGCAGTTGATTCTTTGAGGATTTGTTGTTGGGTGTTTTAATTTTTTGAGTTCCAAGTATATTTTAGATATGAGACCCTTGTCCGTTGTATGGCTAGTAAAGATCTTCTCCCAATCGGTGGGCTTTCTTTTGATCTTGCCAGCTATGTCATTTGCCCTGCAGAAGCTCTGCAATCTTATGCAATCCCATTTGTCCAACCTTTCTTTGATTTGTTGTGCTTCCGGGTCTCTATTCAGAAAATTTCGACCTGAGCCAAGGAGACCTAGGTTTTCTCCTATTCCATCCTGTAATGTTTTCAGAGTGTCTGCTTTGAGTTCAAGGTCTTTGATCCATTTGGAGTTGATTCTGGTGCAGGGTGATATATAAGGATCTAGCTTTAGTTTTCTACATGTAGTTAACCAATTTTGCCAGCACCATTTACTGAAGAGGATGTCTTTCTTCCATTCTATTGTTTTAGCTTCCTTATCGAAGATTAGATGGCTATATGTCTGTAGGTTCATTTCTGGGTTTTCAATTCTATTCCATTGGTCCTGAGGTCTGTTCTTATGAAAATACCAAGCTGTTTTGATTACTATGGCTTTATAGTAGAGTTTGAAATTTGGTATTGATATTCCTCCACCAGTGTTCTTTCCGTTGAGGAGCGTTTTTGCTATTCGGGGTCTTTTATTGTTCCATATGAATTTTTGGATTGCCTCTTCTATTTCCTTGAAGAATGAGGGTGGAATTTTGATAGGTATCGCGTTGAATTTGTAGATAGCCTTGGGAAGTATTGCCATTTTCACGATGTTAATCTTGCCAATCCAGGAGCATGAGAGGTTTTGCCATTTTTTAAGTTCTGTGTTGATTTCCTTTTTCAAGATTTTAAAGTTTTCATCATAGAGGTCCTTCACTTCTTTGGTTAAGTTAATTCCTAGGTAATTTATTTTTTGTGGGGCTATTACAAATGGAGTTGCTTTCCTAATTTCAGCCACACTTTTCTCATTGTTGGAATATAGAAAAGCCATTGATTTTTGGGGGTTAATTTTATAACCTGCTACTTTGCCAAAGTTTTGAATCAGCTTGAGTAATTTGGGAGTGGAGTCTATGGGATTCTTTAAATACAAGATCATGTCATCTGCAAAGAGGGAGAGTTTTATTTCTTCTTTCCCTATTTGGATCCCCTTTATGTCTGCATCTTGTCTTATTGCTGTAGCTAGGCATTCTAATACTAGATTGAAGAGAAGTGGAGAGAGTGGGCATCCTTGTTCCCACATTTTCTTTATCCATTCATATACTGAAGGGCATCTCAGTTGGTTTCAGATCTTAGCTATGGTAAATAATGCTGCAATAAACATAGTTGTGCTGGTAGCTTTAGTGTGGTCTTGTTTGTAAACATTTGGGTAAATGCCCCAAAGTGGGACTGCTTGATCATAGGGGAGCTCTATGTGTAGTCTTTGAACCTACAGACCTATAGCCATCTAATCTTTGATAAGGGAGCTAAAAAAATAGAATGGAAGAAAGATAGCCTTTTCAGTAAATGGTGCTGGCAAAATTGGTTAACTACATGTAGAAAACTAAAGCTAAATCCTTCTATATCACCCTGCACCAGAATCAACTCCAAATGGATCAAAAACCTCGGAGTCAAAGCAGACACTCTGAAAATATTACAGGATGGAATAGGAGAAACCCTAGGTCTCCTTAGCTCAGGCCAAAAATTTTTAAATGGAGACCTGGAAACACAACAAATCAAAGAAAAGTTGGACAAATGATATTGCATGAAGTTGCAGAGCTTCTGCATGGCAAAGGACATAGCTAGCAAGATCAATAGAAAGCCCACGGATTGGAAGAAGATCTTCACTAGCCATACAACGGACAATGGTCTCATATCTAAAATATAATTGGAGCTCAAAAAACTAAATCCCCCAACAACAAATGCTCAAAGAAACAACTACCCAATAAATAAGTGGGCGAAAGACTTAAAGAGAAACTTCTGTGAAGAAGAAAGAAGGATGGCCAATAGACACATGAAGAAATGCTCAACCTCCCTAGCCATAAAAGAAATGCAAATCAAAACAACATTGAGATACCACCTCACCCCAGTTAGAATGGCAAAAATCAAGAACTCTAACAACAACAGATGATGGAGGGGATGTGGACAGAAGGGAACCTTACTTCATTGTTGGTGGGAGTGTAAATTTTTTCAACCACTTTGGAAAGTAGCATGGGGGTTCCTCAATAGACTCCCTACTGCTTTCTTTTTAAGTCTTTACACAACCATACCACTCTGGGTTTCTTATGATCAATTCATGTCAGAGTTCTTTATGATATGAAGCACCATCTAAAAGGTGACGGGTGATTCAATGATGGTGGCAAGTGAAAGTCTTTGATTTAATAGAACTTTATGCATTTCAGTTGGTCATGTGCACTTCATTTACAAGAAATGGTGAGGCATATGATTACAAAAATTTCATAATTGTTCATGATCTGTAACCTGTACTTTGGGTGAATAATCAGGGATTTGGAAGGAATTATCATACGAACAAAAAAGTTAGAGACAAGAAAATGTAGAGAAAAAAATTGGCTGTCTGGATTGGAGACAGGATAAAATATTAGTGTTCCTAGTGAATTATCAATAAAAACATATTGCAAGAGAGGAAGATTTTATTATTCAAGCAGACAGGATGGCCTCCTTTGTGGATATCAAGCATCCTCTTTCATTAGCTACCATTCTTCTTACCCAAAGAGCTCTTACAAAATGGGCATTGAAGCAGAAGAAAGGTGATATTTGAACTTGGCAATCTAAGCGTTTACTCATCAAACTGACCTGACGTTGGCCATCTGTAAATGCTCAATCTGCTTGCAATAAAGAAAGATATTTTTTTTCTGTGGCTATAACAAAATCCTGGATACTGGATAATTTAAAATGGAAAGAAGTTTACTTCTCTCACTTCTTTTTGTGGAGAGGCAGAGTCCATAATGTTGGTACCAGCATCTGCTTGGCCTCTGATGAGGGATATATGCTGATATACCACAAAAGAAAAGGGAACGGGAAATGGAGAGCATTAGGCCTCACCAGACTCTTAGTATACCAGTGCTTTAATCTTGGATTTCTTGGTATCCAGACCTGTGTTAAACATACTCAAGCTATTAATACCCTGTACAATTGCTATTTTTATAGCAGTTCAGACTATGACAGGAAGGAAAAAAGTAAAAAAGTAATTTACCTTGTTCTTTTGGAGGGATAGTTTGTGTTTTATTATCGCTAGGATAATTGTATCATATTAGATAGAATTATGATCTTTTTATTTATTTATGTGAGTATCATGATTGATGGAAATTGACACAGTTCCTAAGAAATGAAGGAATGGATTTGAAATAATATTATGTTAATACCAGGCATTTCTAGGAGAAACTAGTGGATTGAATTGGTGGGTTGAATGATGTAAATCACCCTCCTTAGTGTGGACAGACAGCATCCACCCATTCTGCATCAGAATAGAACAAAATACTGTGTAAATCTCAGTTTTGTACTTAAGCTGAAAGATCAGTTTTCTTATGCAATTGGGCTTAGAATTATTATGTTGGCATTCCTTTTTCTTAAGGATTTGGGATGTGATTAAATTAATAACCCCCTTTTTTCTGAGTCCTCAGTATAGAGGTGAGGATACTTCTAGGATCAAAAATTATATGAGCCTTTCATAAATAAATATACATACATTATATATATATATATATAATGTTTGTTTTGCTATCTGAAAAACTCTGATTAATACAAGAAGCCACCAGACTCTTATGATTGGACAGAATTTTTTGATTCTATGAAGGAAATAACATATTGGGTTGGATACCAATGACTCATGTCTACAATCCTGTCTATGCAGAAGACAGCTCTGTCACTGTTTGAAAGCTGACAGTAAGACTATTATATCTAAGTAACCACCAAAAAGTCAAAAGTGGTGATCGTGCTCACCTGATAGAGCACCAGCCACAAGCAAAAAAGCTAAGGAACAGCATCGAGGCCTTGAGTTTAAATCCCAGAACTGGCATATGCACATACACATGCACAAACACAAATACTTCTCTCCAACACAAAAAAGTAAATTTTATATTTATGTTCTTTGATATATTAAAATAGAGTCTTCTCTCACCAATTAGTCTGCTTCTTTAGTTTTGGACTATAATGAACTATAATAAATCATTCTTCCTTCTTTCCATTTCTTCTACCCATTCCTTAGTTACTGTTAGTGATGACATCTTAATTTATTGGCATATTGAGGGAAGATGGTATGACTGACTGGAGAGGCTAGTAAACAAAGATATTTAGACTTTTTACAAAGGTATTTACTATTTTATAAACATGTTCTGCTTATACATATATATGAATATCATATATATATGAATAACTTGGAATGCATGTACATCAAATTATAGACAATTTTATATTAATGAAAAAGCAACAGTTACATATTACACTAAAATTTAAAATATAAGTTCTTATTTCTACTATTGTGTGTTTTCTATAATACTCTCCTTGTTTATTAGTATTCTACTACTTTGTAATTCATCAGCATCTACAAATCATCAATAATGACTTTCCAAAAATAAACTAGACATTGGCTTGTGATTAACTTTGGAAACATAGAATATTCATGAGTTATTCCATTGCCATTCTTATGTATGTAAAACTCTGTTAATTACTAGTTTTGGAAAAGTAATTGACTAGGTCATTCAATCTGAACATATGTTTGATGGTTATTAAAATCAGACACATGTTTACCGAATTCAAATATCCAATTTCCATTAAAATTAAAACAGGAAATCACCCTCCTATTCATAGCATAATTGTACTCTGTTTTGACAAGTGTATCATCATAGTCAGAGTAACAGGTTTGAATGCGAAAGGTTTTTTACAATATTCAGAATCATGGTTGTGCTTTGTCTTATAATCTACTTATCAAAATGTACCGTCATCTTGTAAGAGTAAATTCTCTCCTAAAATTCCACAAATGCTCAAACAATTTGATCGTGAGGTCTCAATATGAAATAAATAATATTTATAATTAGTATATTCATCATGGAAGAAAATATTGCCAGTGAATTAATGTCAGAATAAGATGAGTAATAATAAAAGACTGATGCTTTGATTGGAAAGATAGAAATCTGACTGAAAGCTCTTGCCTTGAATGCTCCCACTCTACAGCCATAAAAGGAACGTAGGAATAAAAATGTGATTAGAATAATGTCATCTTGCCCATTCATTAACTATTAAGCCCTAGTGTCCTATGAATACTAGGACACAATGCGCCAATTCATTTGTTCATCTGTCAAGTAATTTTTGAATATCTGTTACTTATTATGGTAGATCATGAAAACACAAAAATGAATAAGCTGAAAAAGAAAGCCATGATTTGTAGGCTGCTTTTAAGACTCTTGAAATAATTATTATAGAATGAAATTCATTGTGTTAAAAAAATAAAAATGTATACAAAGCTGACAGAATTGAAAATGAACCCTAATGAACATAAATGACTTAATGAAAATTGTAAGAGGAGAATAGATTTTAAGAAAGATAAGTACTAGATAAGTCAGGTCTTTCTTGGTCACATTAAGCACTCTGAATTTTATCCTGAAAAATTAAAAATTTTAATAAATCAGAGATGTGTGTGTGTGTGTGTGTGTGTGTGTGTGTGAGGGCACGTGTACATGAACTGGTCCTGAGGCTTGAATTCAGGGTGTGGGCACTGTTCCTGAAAGGAATCTTACCCTTCCTTAATCAATAGAATCCCATCTTTCACATAGAAAAAAAATTAAGTCAGTTTGCATTATTTCTGCTTGATTAGAAAATTAGAATCAAAACCTAATGATGGTTTTGACATAGAATGCTCTTAAAATTTCTTTCTCTGAGGAAAATGCATATATATATGCATATGTATTTATGTTGCCTGTTTATATGTATATGGAAGGATGCACATTAAGAGAAAAAGACAACAAGGAGCAGAGGGAGAAATGATACAAATATGTATGTTATACAGATGTGCAAACAGTGTTTATATTCCTATAGATTATATGAAAAGTATATCCCATAGTTGAGATTCTATTAGATTTATAACATTATTTTAATAATGTAGTATTTGACATAAAAGTACATATAATAAAACGCTTGTAAATAAAAGGAATAACATGGTTCATATTAAATTATTATTCTTTTCTTTTTTTCTTGTGTGAGAGAAACCCACAATTGAAATAGCATTGATAACCATAGTACTGTAAATTCAAAGATCAAGAAATATAATGAGAACACCAAAAATTCAAAATACATGTATAGTAAAATGGTAGTTGCATCTTGAAGTAAATGTATTAGTTGCTTAGGTAAAAGTATAAACAAGGAGTTATTCTGAGCAGCAGATGAAAGTGATTAAAGCCAATGGTTGAAAAGGTATTTGAATATAACTGGCATGGTTCTCATTCTAGGTAATTGTTTCTGTAAATGTAGTGGAGTTTCTTGCTTACATTTTGAAAATAATTCTTTTTAAACAAAACTGTAACTCTTTATGATTGTTATTCATTATGATTTTTCAATTTCAAGTATGCCATTTCTTTTACCATATTAAATAGGTTAAAGAACCCTAAAAATCATGTACAAATTTTATTATTTCTAGAAATACAGAATTCAGTGAAAATCTCTGAAAATCTGATTAATAGGTCAAATGTTATTCTCTATTATGATATTGTAAGTCATTGAAAAATAGGCAATCTCATATTTCTTTCAAAATACAGTAAAATGTTGATGTAAAAATAATTTTGTATGTAAAATCTGCAAAAAAGCCTCCAACATGATTCAAGTTTCAGAAAAGTTTCTTATGTTCCCTGCAGCATAAAGAAGGTAATTTACCATGATACAAACATCATTATTTGGTCAGATATATTAACAAACAACACCTTTGGGTGCAACTAATCTATTCAATTCCTGCTACTGTTGATTAGAATATCTGTCTAAATGAAATTCACTAACAAAATGTATTAATATATGATACTGTCTTTTGTTTATTTAATATGAAGCAATTACCACTATTCACTCCATCAATCATGATTTTCTGGGAGTGATTTTGCCTCTTTTGTTCAAAATAAGCAAGGCCATTTGTCATATTTTATTATTGCTTAGTGCTATTATTTACTCTGAGTTAGACAAGTTGTGACTTAAATAGGAAGCATACAACCTTATTAATCAAGCTTGTTTAAGATATGTATGATTATTAATTCAGAAAAAGAAAAGATGTTATAAATGAAGACATTAGTTTAATTTCTGTATCATATTGGTTAATTATAACATTCATGTGAAATATTCTATGCAAATATTTTCCACTAGATATTAAAATATTCCTTATTTAATAATGTTTGGGCTTCCAAAAAGCAGTTGATCTGCAATCACCTGAATGTTAATTATATCAAGAAAATTTCACATTAATTACTTAACTCTTATTTCTAAGTCATGCCTTTTTACTGTGGCCTCTTACATTTTGCATTCTCATTTTTTATTTCCCTGAAAGTATGTATTTCCACATATAATAAGTACTCATTTATACCTCAACTATATAAATTTTCTAAATCTATTTTCTAACATTTTTATTTGCAAATGTAACTGCACCAGTTACATTGCAATATTAAGACATGTGCACCATATATATTGATCTACCCCCACCTGCTACCTTAGAAATCCTCCTTCTTAGCCTAGCCTTTCTAACAGTTTTTGGTGGTTTTCACTGTGCTATTTTCATGCATTTGTATAATGTACCTTTATAGTAGTTATCCTGGAACACCCTCTCATTTTCCCTCCTGTCTACCCTACGTGTTGTTTTAATTGCAGATAGTCTTTTTTCAAATACATGTATACTGTACATGTATGGAGTCTACTTATGGATGAAATACGTGTAGTATTTGACTTTGTGTACTTGGCTCGTCTCGCTTAACAGCTTTTTGATATTTAGATTGGAATTTCAAAATCACCAGCTTCTTTTTCAGACTTTAAATTGACATGGTGTAATTCTTTCATCTTCCTTTGCCATTGTGATAAACTTCCTTAATAAATAGAAACTTTAGCATATATGATGTCATATATATTACCTTTTATGAAAAATATATATGCATATATATGACCTCCAGTGATGAGTCATTGAAATACATATGTAGTTTAAGACGTAAACTACATTTGTGTCGATATATATTTTTAAAGTATTTTTTTGCCCAGATTTATTATAAACAATGGACATACAATAGTGTTGTCATTAAAACAGATATAGGATTACCTATATGTTAAATACCACTAGCAAATTTCAGAAAATAACCATATAAGCCATCATGTTATGATTTTCCCTCTTTGGTCAATTATAATTGAAAACACATATTATTTGAACTTGCTGTTCATAAGACTAGAAAATTTTATTATTATTAAGATCATTATCAAATATTATTCCTGTTAATTCACAGGCACTGGAGGGAATATTTCTTATAATTGGAAATTACTTAAAGGACCCATTTCTGACCTTCTCTCTAAGTCCTTATATTAAGGGTGTATGTTGAGAATCTCATCTTGCACCTGGAAGCATATTTACCACAAATAAATACTGGGTGAATATCCCTTTCATATTCATTCCTATAATCATTCTCATTTTTAAGATAGCAACATAGAAGCTATGATCTTCCAGGCAGCTGCCAAAAGGCAGCATTTGAATAGGAAATGGGGAAACGAATCAAAAACGTGCACACACAATCTTACAGAGAACAAGCCAAGCAAAAGTTTGAGAGCACCAAAAGCTGTATCCAGGCTGTGGGGCAAATGTTGTATGAACTACTCTGAAATGTCTCAGATTGTCATAATCAGTGACTTCAATCTTAGAAAAATAATAAAAATTAATCAAACAAATTAATAACCAAAACCAAAAAAGCACAGTACAGATAAGGCAACCATGACATACTGTAATCAATTTGGTCTCCAGATACTGATTCTAAGGCAGTAGCAATATATGAATTCATTCCAGAAAAACTAGGTAAATTAAGGGGTTTAGTGGCTTGGGAGAGAGAGGAAGAATGTTTAGGAGAGTGATGTTGATCATGATTCCTCGTGGTAAAACTCTGATATCTGAAGTTGAAATCTCTTTTGTACTATTACTTAAAGGAAACAACATCAAACTAAGATATTTATTGAATTAAGATATAGCACACTGGTATTAAAGAAAATAATATAAACATGAGATATGACAAAGTAAGTCTATCAATAGAAATTATGAATAGGAATCTGAAGAAAATCTGGAAATTAAGAATATAATATTGAATTGAAAATTAACTGTACTGATCTGATTCAATAGTAGATGAACAATCAGAAAAAAATCATTAAACTGGGACTTTTCATAGGATTTTTGATATTACTAAAATAAAAGAGGAAAAGAAAAATCAGGAAGAAAAAGAGGGTAACCTAAGGGACATGTGGGTCACTATTAAGCAAAACATATATGGTGAGAGTTCACAAAGGAGAAAAAAGTGAAAATGATAGAGCATCTACTTGAAGAAATAATGATTGGAAGTTTCAAAATCTGATTATAGAAATACACACATAAGTCCAAGATGATTAAATAACTCCAACAAAAATAAATCTAAAAGAATTACACTTAAACACATTACACAGAAACTTCACCTGCCACTAACATACAGAATCATGGAGGAAGCAACAGAAAAGAGACTTTTCACATTCAAGGAAGGTTTTATTAGACCACCAGCTGATTTATCACTAGAAACCTTCTGGCTAGAAGTTAATGGGATGATATATTTGAAGCACTGGTAGAGAAATTTGACAGCCAAGAAAACTCTATATTAAAAATGTACTCCTTTAAAACTTAAGGAGAAATTGAAAGCTAAGAAATTGATAACCACTAGAAATTCTGTAACAAGTCATATGGCTTAATGTATTGTGAAACAATCAATAGAAGCACAAAATTATATATTATAAATATCATAAATATAAACAGCATATATAAACATAAGATCCAAACATATTATAAAATAGTCAACAGAACAATTATAAATCTTGTTTAGAATTATTTATAAAAGTATAAGAAAATAATTAGGAACTGATTCAAAATAAAATAGTACAATTTATTTTTATCAATAATACAAATAGAGAAATCAGAAATGCAATAATATTTCATGTAACTAAATTTAAGCTTTTTAACTATTTGAAAGTTATTTTCATGCAATGTTAAACATACAGAAAATATCCATATAATACACCCCCAAATTAGAAGAAAATTAAAACGTATTACATTGAAATATATAAATACAAAAAATACACTAGAGAAGTCAATAAAACAGTTTCCACGGGATAAAGAATAGCTATTAGAGAAACAGAAAACAGTCAATGAAAAGAGAAATTTCTTCCCAATCAATAAAGAGAAGAAAGTGATATTTCAGACACATGCAAACTTAGAGAAAAGAAATAGCAAAATATATCAGACAACACAGACATAGAACAAAACTTGTCACAATATAAACAAACAGGACTCTCTTCTTTGTTCCAGAATTTTTTACTTTTAAGCAGAAACAGTCAGATAAGTTGATGTTAGGTGAAATGAGCCTCAAGATAAGGACTCAATTTTTTTTCTTTCTTGCTATTATTTCTAACATATTTATTTACTTAATTATTTTAATTTTTTATTGTGAGAATACCGTACAGAGGAGTTACAATTACATGGGCAAGATAATGAGTACATTTCTTATCAAGCATTGTTGCCTCCTCTTTGTTTCCCCTTCCCACCCCTTCCCATACTCCCCATACCTCCACCCACCCTATCCTCTCCCCACCACCAAAGTTGTAAAGTTCGTTTTTCGACATAAGGACTTGTATATCTCATTGTTGCAATGGGTCTAAATGTATCCCTAGTTAAACAATTTGTTTTTGCCCTTCCCCTCCACAAATATACCAACATCAAATACAGTGAAAGAAGAGGTTGTACCGTGGGGGAGGGACATAAAAAACAACATAGAAATCATCTTATAAATATATTAGAAACAAGTGCATGAAAGAAAAAAAAATCTAACATATTTATAAGATGATTCCGTTGTTGCTTTCTATGTCCCTCCCCCACAGTTTAGCCCCTGTTTTCACTGTTTTTGATGTTGGTATAATTTGGGGAGGGAAGGAAAAAAATAAATCATTTAAATAGGGTTACAGGTGGACCCATTGCAACAATGAGATGTACAAGATGCTATGTTGAAAAATGAACTTTACAACTTTGGGGGAGGGGAGTTGGATGGGCAGGCACGCTAAGGGTAAACAAAGAGGAGGCAACAATGCTTGATAAGGAATGTACTCATTACCTTGCTCATGTAATTCTAACCCCTCTGTACATTATTTTCACAATAAAATACTCAATATTAATACATATTATGAATAATAAAGAAAAGTTAAAAAAGATATATTTATAAGAAAAGCTTGGTACTGGCACATGAACAGAGCTGACGACTAATGGAATAGAATTGAGGACCCAGACATGATGCCACACGCCTATGGCCACCTAATCTTTGATAAGTGAGTCAAAATCATCAGATAGTTGGAAGAAAGACACCCTTTTTAACAAATGATGCTTGCAGAATAGAATGATGTATTTCTATTTGTTTTAGCTCAACTTGTAGAATACATGCTTTCAAGATTGAGGCCCTTTGTTCAAACCTGAGTTCTCCAAAAAGAAAGTCAAGTTTTTGAGAAACAAAAATAAATATATGTATTTAATATAATAATATTTAGATTTGTGGGATAAACATAGGAATACTTTAAAAATTCAGGCAATAAGCCACAAAGTTGTATGAGACTCTACTATCTCAATTTCAGACATAGATAAAGTAACTAGACAGATCAATATGAAAATAGAAGGGATTAATAACAGTAAGGATGGATTGGACCTCTGAGACATATGCAAAACAAGCTCCAACAAAGAACAGCAGAAATCATATACCCCAAGTTCCACTATGAAGAATGTATAAGACCTCAGAGTTTGTCTCAAACATATACTAGTTATTGCAAATAAGGGAAACCGTGGGACCTATGTTATGTCGAAAAGCTAACTTTACAACTTTGGGGGTGATGGTAAGGGAAAATAAAGGAGGAGGCAACAATGCTTGATTTAAAAAATGTATTCATTTCCTTGCTCATGTAATTGTAACCGCTCTGTGTGGTATTTTCACAATACAAAAAACTTATTAATAAAAAAGACCTGAAAGTTTAAGTTATTTAAGTCTAGAATTATACAAAGCATTTTTCTCACCACAATTAGTAATCAAAATTAATAGTAGAAGGTAAATTAAATATCTATAAATATGTAAAAGAGAAACAACATTTAATGATAACCAAAATAACAGGAGCATCCAGTAAAGGGGAGACAAATGGGAAGTTTATAGTGGTTCACATTAAATTTTAAAAATTTCAAGCAGAATTCTATACCTATACTTCAAGAAACTACAAAGTGAACAAAACTTATGTCTGTTGACAGGAGGGAGTAACAGAAAAAGTTGATTAGAGACAATAAAATAGAAAATGGAAATGTAATAGGAAAAAAATCACATTTTTGAAAATTATTAAATAAAATTGCCAATCATTAAGTAAGACAAAGAAGAGATATGATGATTCAAATAAACTTAGAATGAAATAGCAGATATTACAAGTGATATAAACATGTTTTAAAATTATGAACAATTTTATATAGACCAATCGTAATAATCTAGCAGACAGGAAATATAATTTTCCCTCACACAGAAACTCTTCCATCTGCTGGTGGCTCATACCTGTAATCCTAGCTATTTAGGAGGCTGAGATCTGAGAATCGAGGTTCAAAGCCAGCCTGGGCAGGTAAGTCCGTGAAATTCTTATCTCCAATAAACCACTCAGAAAACAATAAGTGACACTGTGGCTCAAGCTGAAGAGCTTAGGACCAGCGCCCAAGCCCAGAGTTCAAGCCCCATGACCGACCAAAAAAAAATCTTACATCTAAGTAAAATCTAGGATCAGATAGATTCAGTGGAGAATTATATCAAGCATTTAAACAGTCAACAACAATCTTTCTCAAACTCTTCTAAAGGAATTTTTTTCATTCTCATACCCTCCTTTACTTTTCCCCTACCATCCCTTTCCTCCCCACCTTCCCAACTCCTCCCTGCTCTCCCCCACCCAAAGTTGTAAAGTTCATCTTCAACATACTTTTTTATACATCTCATTGTTACAATGGGTCATCCTGTATCCTTATTTCAGCGTTTTGTTATTTCCCATCCCCTCCCCAGATTAGAAAAATGTATGTACAAGATGCAGGACAGTGGAATCAAATACAGTGAGAACAGGGGAACTACCATGGGGGAAGAACATACAAATAAACAAAAAAAAATTCACATAGTACCTTGTAAGTACATTAAAAGGAACAGCAACAAAGGTAAAACCTCTTGTGTCCCTATCTTGGGGTTCATTTTGCTTACATCATTGTTGGCGGGAATGTAAATTGTTCAACTTGGAAAATAGTATGGAGTTTCCACAAAAGACCCACATAGAGCTCACCTATGACCAGCAATCCCACTTTTGGGCATTTACCCAAACAATCACAAACAAAGCCATTATAAGGCTATCAGCACAACTATGTTTATCGCAACATTATTTACATAGCTAATATATGGAACCAACGCAGATGCCCCACAATAGATGAATGGGTCAAAAAATGTGGTGTATATATATATATATATATATATATATATATATATATATATGCATATATATAATAGAATTCTATGCCTCCATCAAAAAGAATGGCATTGCCCTATTTGTTAGGAAATGGAAAGAATTGGAAAAAATTATATTAAGTGAAGTGAGCCAGACTCAAAGAAAAATAGGTCCCTTGGTTTCTCTTATTTGCAATAACTAGTTTATGTCTAGGACAAGCAGAAGAGGTCAAAAGCTATATACATATAACCATATAACCAAAAGAATTTAAGGAAGGAAAATACTCCAAAATCCATTTAATCATGCCAGAGTTACCTGGTTAAACAAATCAAATAAAGACATTAATACAATCAAAAAGAATATGGAAGTAATGTCCTTGACAAGTGTTTATGAAAAAAGTCCTCATTGATACACTAGAAAACTAAATTATAAAACATATTGAAATGATCACAAACCACAAGCCAAATTTCTTCCCTGAATGTTAGGATGATGGGGAACATGGAAATGTAAGATATTCCATCAACCAAATGAATGATGTGAGCCACAGATCATCATAATAATCTGCATAAAAAGGATTTAATAAAATACAGCAAAACTCCATGATAAATGTACCTCAGAAGCTAAGTCTAAAATTATGTAAACATAGTTATAGCTACATATAAGGAACCCATCACCAGCCTCGCACATAGTGGGGAAAAGCAAATGTTTTCCTGTAAGATCGGAAGAAGGAAACTATGACAATCATTACTACTCTACTCTGAATATTTTCCCCTCGAAGGATCAGCACTCACTGCTGCCAGCTAAATTTCCAAGAAATACCAACTTTCCCCTCTTGACTTAGAGAGGATCATGGTATAGATGGCCTTGGGGTAAAGGGACTGCTCAGTTTTAGGAAGGGGGTTGTCCTAGACTTTTCAGTGTCAGAATCAGCAAAGACAGGATGCAGAAGATGAGTTCCCACACTCCATATCCCTAGAGAGACATTATATACTCTACTCCTAAGGGGAAAGCAGTCTATTCCAGTGGGAATAAAACCACTTGACTCCCGGCTTCCCTGCCTTACAGCTTAACTAAGATTCATTTTTATTTAATGCACAGAGAGAATATTTAATTGACTCTACCCAAGTATTAGTCTCTCAATATCCAGTCTCAGTTTCTATGGTGTCTCAAGGCTTTACTTCCACTATAATTTCCTTAATGGGGACATTTGAAGGAACATTGGCACTCTATTCTAATAGTCTATCCAGGAGGTTGACCCCTGAACCCCAGTTCCATGTATGTGACAAGCACCACACAATATCGCCTGGGCATTATAAAACTGAGTGATTTATTGTATGTATGTTTATTGTAAAAATACTGTACAGAGCGGTTCCAGCTACATGAATAAGGAAATGAGTACATTTCCTATTGAGCATCGTTACCTCCTCCTTTGTTTTTCCCTTACAATCCCTTCCTGCCCCTCCTGCCACAACTCCCTACCCCCGCCCCAAGTTGTGAAGTTCATTTGTAACATAACCTCTTGTACATCTCATTGTTGCAATGGGTCCACCTGTATCCCTATTTAAACAATTTGATTTTTCCCTTCCCCTCACCAAATTATACCAACATCAAATAGAGTGAAAGTGGGTTATTCTTTTGGTAAGGTAGATACAAATTAACAAAAAATCACTTGGTACCTTATACATACATTAGAAACAAAAGCAACAATTAAAAAACACTTGGGTCACTATCTTGGGTTTCATTTCACTTAACATCATCTTACCTGACATTTTCTGCCTGTCCAGGACATGTACTAGTTATTGCAAATAAGGGAAACCAGGGGGCCTATGTTTCTTTGGGCCTGGCTTACTTCACTTAATATAATTTTTCCAAGTCTTTCCTCATTCTTCAAGGAAATAGAAGAGGCAATCCAAAAATTCATATGGAACAATAAAAGACCCCGAATAGCAAAAACTATCCTTAACAGAAAGAAAAGTGCTGGAGAAATATCAATAACAAATCAGCTTGGTACTGGCACAAGAACAGACCTCAGGACCAATGGAATAGAATTGAAAACTCAGAAATGAATTCACATACCTATAGCTACCTAATCTTGGATAAGGGAGCTTAAAAAATTAGAATGGAAGAAAGACAGCCTCTTCATTAAATGGTGCTGGCAAAATTGGTTAATCACTTGTAGAAAACAGTGATTTTTTTAAATTGAAGCAAGGCCTTATTTATTATGATCAATACTATTGGAAACTCTCATCTATAGCTTGTATATTATCTATGGGATCTGGTACTACCCCCTCTAGCAGGCGTTCCAGATTCCAGATTCATGGAAACGACTGGGGTCTTTTTCGAGTCACTGTGGTAGAGTCAGGGTATAGGGCTAGCTTACATTGTTCCTTCCAGGAATAAGATGGAGCCACTTTGACTCAGGTTTAATGAGTCCACCTTCATTGTTCTACCCTTCTAACAGCTGTCTCAGTTGTGAGGAGGAAGTAATATCCTCTTGAGGAGATAATCAAGTTCACACAGTCACCATTCTGTTAGAGTAAGCTGGAAACTCATTCTGGAGTTTGAATCAAAGGAACTTGCAACTTTAGAGAAAGCAAAGGAGAAGAAAGTCCCAGCACACAGACCTTCAATGAACTTTACAAGATTTAAATGATAACCTCTTGTCACACAGTACCGTTTCTTTTTTCTGTTGATCAAACTTCACTTGTTAGTACTTGGCAGAATGGGTGATCCAATTATTAAATAATCGGCTTGATTCAGCTACCGTCAGATGGTCCCCAACTATACAAAATTATGCGTTGACTCTTACTCTCCCATTAAAAATTTGGATCTGTTTAAGTAGTCTGATGTATTCGATCATCCCTTCAGTTTTTTGTTTTTTGTTTTATGTTTTTTTGGTTCGGTCCTGGGCCTGAAATCTGGGCCTGGGCACTGTCCCTCAGTTCTTCAGTTCAAGGCTAGCGCTCTACCACTTGAGCCACAGCACCACTTCCGGCTTTTTTCTTTTTGCTTATGTGGTGTTGAGGAATGGAACCCAGGGTCTCAGGCATGCAAGGCAAGCGCTCTACCACTGAGCCACCTTCCCAGTCCCTAAATTCGTTGTTTTGAAATAACTTTTATAAAACCTTTGAAATTAAGTAATATCATTTTAAAATAAAATATCCCTAAAGAATAGTAATCTATGCAATCGCTCCTAATCACATTTACTAAAACCCATACATTGCAAATGTCCGCATTTCAAAAACTCTTTGCCATCTAGGTATAATGTGGCTATTTTTAATTTAGAGTGAACCTGAGTTAAACTTTTTCCTTGGCCTATTCATGGGCCATGTGCCCTGCGAAAAACATGGCATCCTGATAATAATGAGCATAACTGTATTCTAACATCAATTATGGTTTATTAACTAAAATCAAGGATCCTTGCAGAAATCACTGATTCTGGGATTGAAAACTGTGTAGCAGAAATCATACAGGATGAACCTGCAGCACTTTGGGTTTCCAGAATGTAAGAAATTTATCAATAAGAGAAGAGTACACAGTGGTAGAATATGGGAAAGAGAAATCAAAAACAAATAGAAAACTTACTAAAACCAAAGTTGGTGTAAGTTAGTTTAAAGTAATGTTTGATGATAGACTAAATATAAAATAGTTATCTAAGAGTTCATATTACTGCTATCTAAATGATTGAATAAAATCCAAATTGGGAAGAAGAGACAAGATGCCCCTGAAAAAAAGATTTAACTTATAAGACGAAAGCATTAATAACTCCAGTTTTTAAATATGGGTCATTTCTAGACCATACTTATAGTGGCAGTGTTGAAGAAAGGAATACTATATGCCACTCTTCAGGAGTACTCTTCAAAAATGTCTGGTATTATTTTTTAATGAGGAAATCAGAGAGAATGTCACTGCCAGAGGACCCTAGGCAGTCTAACCATTTTAAGTGCAAAAGTGACATATTGGATGATACATGCGTTACAGACACATGTGTCACTAATAGGAATGATTCATTTATTGTATCAAATGTGATCTTACTCATTTTTGTTATCAACAGTAGTATAAACTGAGTAGAAGGTATATGTAAGTTCTTTTATATAAGTACTTCATATCATCTACAAATCTAAAATTGCCCTAAGATGTTAGTCACGTTTGATTAGAAATTGGAAGGAAAGAACACACCGATGACCTATTCCAAAGGAAGTTCCACAGATTCCCCATTTGACAGTCATTAGAGAGTTAATCCTTATGTAGAAATGATTTAAATTTATATTTTCAGCTTCAGAACTAATTCCTGAACTACAGGAAACGTGGCACTGTTGAAGTGATGAATAGTTAACACAACATCTAAATGGATATTACTTCTTAAAGTAGAGTTTTGACCGCCTCTTGGAGCACCAATGACATTTTAGTATTATACTAATTCTCTGACAGCAGTCCCGCACACTGATTCTGAAATAAATCAGACATAAACAAGAATAGATGTAAATGTAGCTCGTTGTTGGTAAGCATGGTGGTGCTTCATTATTCATTCCATGCCTGACATATAAAAGTCATTCAGCTAAAATGTATTCACAAGAGATAAAGAAACAAATGAAATACCATGAAATTAACACAGAGGTAATGCCTTGGGCTTCAGTGTCTACATAGTTTCCTATGATATCTGATAAAAGAAAATCTATTTTTTCAAAATATGAAGATATTTGTATGCAGATCTACTTGAGTATTTCGAAGTGCTGATTTTTCTTCTTGAAGTCCATGGTAACTAAACAATGAGTAAGTACTTACTTTGAAAATCACTATCATGTCATAATCATAGTTATTTCACTATTGTTTTAGCAAAAAATGATAATTAGGGAATATCTCTTCATCTTTATGTGCCTGTATATTTGGTAATATGACCTTTGCCATTCAATTGCATTGAAATATAAATACTATTACTATATATATATATATATATATATATATATATATATATATATATATATATATATATATATATATACTGCAGTGTCTTATTAAATCAAATATTAAAATCAAAATTACAAAAATATTAAGTTTATCAACTTAAAATAATATTCATTAAAATACCATAAGAAAACATTCCATTGTCGTCGAGTTTCATACATTGCTTTCTTTTATATTTAGTTTTAATTTTATTTTATTTTTGCTGGTCCTTGTTCTTACACCCAGATCTGGATGCTGTCCCTGAGCTTATTTATTCCATGTTAATGCTCTACAACATGAGCCACACGTACATTTCTAGCTTTTTGCTGTTTAATTAGAGATAAAAGTCTCATGCACTTTCCTGTGCAGGCTAGCTTTGAACTGTGATCCTCAGATCTTAGACCCCTTAGACCTGAGTAGCTAAGATTACAAGCGTGAGCCCGAGATGCTGCATGCTTACTTTTTAGTTTTAATGACATAAGCTATTCCATTCACTAATAAATCTTTCCTTCTAGAAATACTACATCCTTTGAAAAAATAATTTTATTCAAAAATTGAATACAAAATTATTCAGGTATTTGTTCATAATGACAATTGAAGCTACATTGTATGTCCTAATGTGGTAACATTGGGGTAGCATATTTCTATGAAAAAATTAATATGGTCTATGGAAGCAATGATAATATGGACCATGGGGAGAGTCCGGGAGGATGGCGGAGGAGAAGTTGGAGTCTAAGTAAGCTCTCACATAGAAAGCAGTTTTAGAGTTCCAGTGAAAAGTCCTAAGTCAGAGAATTACACCAAGTGTGCCATCACAGGACAGAGAGTTAGGCCAGAGAAGGAAACCAATGCAAGAAGACACTTCTGAGCACTTGCCACCAGCCACCGCGGCGGCCGCAGCTGTGGCGTCAGCGGGCGAGTACAGGAGCCATACCTGAGCAACAGAGAGTCCGGGACAAAGGAGCCAGACGCAGCAGGCAAGGGGAATCTACTCAACACCAGCAAGAACCGACAAGGAGCAGACATCTTCATCCTCCAGTTCGCAGACCAGAGAGGACCCAGGAATTAAGACTCCGCGTGAGTAGAAGCCTGATGTCCTCACTTCTTCTCAGGGAGCAGAGGAGGGATGGCCACCCCTACCACCCCCAGCACCGGTGAACTCCATCTTGGATACTGACAAAGCTCGAAGGAGCTGCTAGCTCCAACTCAGGCCTTGGAATAAAAGGAGTCATTTAGCAGGTCACAAGAACTTAACGTCGGCATGACCTGCCAGACTCAGCTCCACCCAAGGAAAAGTCACCCAGCTCAGGCGCCAGGCCTAGGAGTGGGTTTCTTCACTGGGTAATCAGAGCCAGAGGCTGCCCCTCCCTCTAGAAGCCTCGACAAGCAATTGAAAATCAGTAAACAGAAACCCTGAGAATGGCCCCAGGCTGGGCTCTGTGAAGTTTGCACAAACTAGCCCCAAAAAAGCTACTGTCTGTTGAAAGGCCTCAACTCTACCCAGAACATAGCGTCATAGCTGCATCCCCCTCTTCTGTGATACTCAAAGCAGATCTGCCTCCCAATGAACTAGCCTGGGAGGAGGATCATCAAATCCTGAGTAAAGGAGAGCATTTTTCTGCCTGTTAGAACAAACTGACTTAAGAAACCAACCAAGCCACAGAAACACAAGCAGACCAGAGACTCCAACAAGAGGCTGGTTAAGGACACAAGGGAGATACAGGATTTTTCCCACTCCTCCCAAAAAAATCAAAGTAGTTTTTTTTTTTTTGTCTCTTCTTCTTCTTCTTCTTCTTCTTCTTCTTCTTCTTCTTCTTCTTCTTCTTCTTCTTCTTCTTCTTCTTCTTCCTCCTCCTCCTCCTCCTCCTCCTCCTCCTCCTCCTCCTCCTCCTCCTCCTCCTCCTCCTCCTCCTCCTCCTCCTCCTCTTCCTCTTCTTCTTCTTCTTCTTCTTCTTCTTCTTCTTCTTCTTCTTCTTCTTCTTCTTCTTCTCCTTCTTCTTCTTCTTCTTCTTCTTCTTCTTCTTCTTCTTCTTCTTCTTCTTCTTCTTCTTCTTCCTCTTCTTCCTCTTCTTCCTCTTCTTCCTCTTCTTCTTCCTCTTCTTCCTCTTCTTCCTCTTCTTCTTCCTCTTCTTCCTCTTCTTCTTCCTCTTCTTCTTCTTCTTCTTCTTCTTCTTCTTCTTCTTCTTCTTCTTCTTCTTCTTCTTCTTCTTCTTCTTCTTCTTCTTCTTCTTCTTCTTCTTCTTCTTCTTCTTCTTCTTCTTCTTCTTCTTCTTCTTCTTCTTCTTCTTTTCTTCTTCTTCTTCATCTTTTATTTTTGGTACCTTATATAAAATTTTTTTTCTGTTCTAAAACTTTTTAAAATCTTTAATCTTTGCCCTTTTTGACAAAAAAAAATGTTTTCCAGAAACTTTTTTTTCCTCTTATAATTTTTATTTTAGAGATACGTGAGTGTGTGCTTTCCTTTCTTTTTTGGTCTTATATCTCTTTATTTTCTTTTTTTAATTATCTTTTCGTTTTTGTTTAGCTCTACTGAACTTCTCAACTTTTTCTTCTTCCTTTCTTATCCTTTTTACCTTCTCCACTATTTCGTTCTTCTTTATGTGACTTAATTCTTGTCCTGCACATCCTAAGAAAACCCGTATTTGACTATTAGACCCTATCCCCTCTTGTGTACACACTTAATCCACAAATTTATTGCTCAAGTCAAAACCTCTAAGACTTAAATCCCTCAATAGCAGTACTACCTCTTTAAACCTATATAATATTTTAAGCATTTTTATTTTTACGTTTTTCACATCTCCTTTATTTCCCTTCCCTTCTGTCAATAAATTCATGTTCTTATCTAAACAGATTGATATCGATTCTACATAATTTTATTTTTACCTTTCTATTTTTTTCTGGTCTCTTTTCTTTCCCATTCCCTTTCTTCTTTTTTTCTCTCTCTCTACTTTCATCCTACCCAATCTATTTCCTGCTTTGAGATTAGGACTTAAATAACTCTCCCTGAGCCTCCCCACATCAATCTATTCCTATTTTTTTACCCACATCTCGCCCTAACCCTAATAATTTCTGGTCTTCCAAATTCTTCTTTGCAGTTGGTAGCCCATTAACGTATAGTTGTTTGATGTTGAATAGCTGTATCTGTTGAACTAGCTTGTATCTGTAGACTATTGACTGTGCAAATTCAGACTTGGGTTGATGCTTGCCTTAAGATAGTGTTCTAGCACAAATCTGGTGCTATTTTCATCTCAAATAGGCAGAGTAAGCTGGAAAAACACAAGAAAAATGGCAAATCCAGGTATCTCAATTCCCAAACTTGATAATCAGGGGACAGAACAGATAATTAATAATCCAGAGGAGAATTCCCAAATAGCTCAACAAACACTGCTGGCAAACATGATAAATCAAAAGACTGAAAGCATACAAAGGACTCTGTATGAGCATGATAGAGAGAGAGAGGAGGCAATCCAAAAGTTTATACAGCAATATCATAAGCATGAGGAAGCTACTCAAAAACTGATACAGGATTTGCATGAGCAGCTTGAGAATACTCAAAGAGAAAGGCAGGAATGGCGCAAACAGGCTGAGAACACTCAAAAAGAACTACAGGAATCCCACGAATGGGAGATAGCTAATCAAAGAATAATACAGGAGTTGAGAGAGCAGGAAGAGAGTACACAAAGATCTCTAAAGGCATTCATGTAATCCATTAACAAAGAGCTGAAGGAAGTCAGGGAGACCACAAAGGAAATGCTGAATGGAACCCAACAGAAGGAATGGGAGTCCAAGGAAACCATAACCAATCAAATAAGGGATCTGAGAATAAACACTGAACATCAAATTAAGGAAGTAAAGAAGTTCATACAAGATGTAAAAGAAAGCTTCAACAAAGAATTTGAAGCCATCAAAGCTGACCAATTAGAAGGCAAAGAGTTACAAACAAAGTAGAAAGTCTTGAAAGCAGGTTAGACAATGCAGAAGATCTAATCTCAGGGATTGAAGACAGCCTAGATATTATAGAGAAAGAATATACAACGATCCAAGACAAGTCCAAGAAATATGATAGATCTATCAAACACTTGGAAGACAGCACCAGAAGGTTTAATCTAAGGATAATGGGTGTAGAGGAGCACCTAGGAACAGAAGTTAATGGCCTAGGAAATTTGTTTAACAGGATCCTAGCAGAGAACTTCCCAAACATGCAAAAAGATAGGCCTATTCAGATACAAGAAGCTTTTAGAACTCCAAACAGACCAGACCAGAATAGGACATCCCACCGTCACATTATAATCCACACAGGATCAACCCAGACCAAGGAAAAGATCCTTAAAGCTGTCAGGGAGAAAAGGGTAATCACCTACAAAGGGAAACCAATTAGAATTACCTCAGATTTCTCAGCAGAGACAATCAAAGCAAGAAGAGCCTGGAATGACGTATGCCATGCCCTAAAAACAAACAACTATCAAGTAAGAATACTGTACCAAGCTAAACTCTCCTTCGTAACTGAAGGCCAAATAAAAACCTTCCATAACAAAGAAAAATTGAAACAATACATCTCCACCAAACCAGCCTTACAAAAGATTCTTAAAGATGTCCTACGCATAGAAAACAAACAAGACCACAATAAAGGTCAAGAAACTGCACCAAAACTGAGAATCCAAGAACCATAGGACGAACCCAGTTTTTGCAACCCCCAAGAAGTTGGATAACATGGCAGGAACTCCCAAATAACTCTCAGTCCTCTCTATTAACGTTAACGGTATGAATTCTCCAATTAAGCCACAAAGACTGTCTAGTTGGCTTAAAAAACAAGACCCCTCTATCTGCTGCCTTCAGGAGTCCATCTTGACTGTAAAAACAACACATTTTCAATCTTAAAGGTTGAAACAAAATCTACCAAGCAAACAGCCCTCATAAACAGGCAGGAGTTGCAATCCTAATATCAGATTAAATATACTTCAAATTAAAATTCGTGACAAGAGATAAAGAAGGTCGCTACATACTAATTAAGGGATCTCTCTTTCAGGAGGATATTGCAATTCTAAATATCTACTCTCCAAACAATGGAGCACCCAAATTTATCAAAGAAACACTACTTTCGATGAAATCCCGTATAAATCCAAAGACATTAATTGTTGGGGATTTTAACACACCACTCTCCCCACTAGATAGATCAACTTGGCAAAACTCAACAGGGAAACTGCAGATCTAAACAGCTGCATAGATCAAATAGATTTTACAGATATCTACCGAAAAATTCACCCAGCAGCATCAGAATACACGTTTTTCTCAGCAGCACATGGAACGTTTTCTAAAATATACCACATTTTAGGCCACAAAGCAAACTTGTCTAAATTCAGAAACATTGAAGTTATACCTTGCATCCTCTCTGACCACAAGGGAATAAAATTAGAACTCAACACCAAAAGCCACCAAAGAAAGTGTGGTATCTTATGGAGGCTGAACAACACACTGTTGAATCATGAGTGGGCCATGGAAGAGATTAGAAAGGAAATTCAATTGTTCATGCTATTCAACAAAAATGAACACACGAATTACCAGCTCCTGTGCGACACAGCAAAAGCAATACTCAGAGGCAAGTTTATAGCTATGAGCTTCTACATTAACAAATTGGAAAGATCTGAAACCAACAATTTAATGACACATCTAAACCTCATTGAAAAAGGGCCGCAAGGTAAACCCCAAACCAGTAGACGGAAAGAACTAATTAAAATTAAATCAGAATTAAATGAATTAGAATCCAAAAAAACTACAGAAAGAATCAACAAAACAAAGAGTTGGTTCTTCGAAAAACTTAACAAAATTGACAGACCCTTAGCAAATCTTATCAGAAAAAGAAGAGAACACACCCAAATAAATAAACACAGAGATGAGAATGGAAACATCACCACGGAAACAACCAAGATTCAAAACATTATAAGGGAATACTTCTCAAAACTTCATGCTAATAAGTTTGAGAACTTCACAGAAATGGAACTTTTCCTAGCAAATATTGACATGCCAAAACTAAACCAAGATGAGTTAAACCAGATTAACAGGCCCATATCAAGCATTGAAATAAAAACAGCCATAAGAGGCCTTCCAGCTAAGAAAAGTCAAGGACCAGATGGTTTTACAGCGGAATTCTACAAGGTCTTCGAAGCAGAGCTCACACCAATACTCCTCCAACACTTTATTGAAATTGAAAGAGAACGTTCACTACCGAACACATTCTATGAAACCATCATAACCGTCATCCCAAAACCAGGCAGGGACTCATCAAAGAAAGAGAGCAATAGACCCATTTCTTTGATGAACATTGATGTAAAACTTCTCAACAAAATTTTGGCCTACCGACTTCAACAATTCATCCAAAAAATCATACACCATGAAGAAACAGGATTCATTTCAGGGATGCAAAGCTGGTTCAATATACACAAATCAATTATTATTATTCATCACATCAACAGGAGCAAGAATAAAAACAACATGGTTATCTCAAAAGACGCAGAAAAAGCATTCGACAAGATCCAATACCCCTTTATGATGAAGGTTTTGGAAAAATTAGGAATCCATGGAACATTCCTCAATACAATAAAGGCTGTATATGACAAACCTACAGCCAGTATTTTACTTAATGGTGAAAAACTAAAGCCATTTCCTCTTAACTCAGGAACAAGACAAGGATGTCCACTTTTTCCACTTTTCATCAATCTACTATTAGAATTCCTAGCTACAGCGATAAGACAAGATGCAGACATAAAGGGGATCCAAATATGGAAAGAAGAAATAAAACTCTCCCTCTTTGCAGACGACATGATCTTGTATTTAAAGAATCCCATAGACTCCACTCCCAAATTACTCAAAGTGATTCAAAACTTTGGCAAAGTAGCAGGTTATAAAATTAACCCCCAAAACACAATGGCTTTTCTTTTTTTTTTAATTTTATTTTATTTTATTTGAGAATATAGTGTACAGAGGGGTTGCAATTACATTGGCAGGATAATGTATATATTTCTTACCAAGCATTGCAGCCTCCTCCTTTGTTTACACTTCACCTCCCTTCCCAGCCTCCCCCCTCCCCCCCACCCTTTCATACCCCCCTCCCCCCCACACACCGACATTTTAAAGCTTGCTTTGACATGACATTTTGTAATTCTCCTTGTTGCAACAAGTCCACCTGAATCCTTAAACGACTTGTTTGTCCCCATCTCCTCCACATGTTATACTGACATCAAATAAAGTGAAAGCGGGGGTTACACTGTGGGGCAGGGACATACAAAGCAACAAAGAAATAATCTTATAAATGCGTTAGAAACACATGCATGAAAGAAACAAAAACATTAAAATGCATATTTAAGGGTTCATTTTCCTAACATCACATTATCTGACCTTTTCCGGTTGACTCATACCTATACTAGATATTGCAAATAAGGGAAACCATGGGACCTATGCTTCTTTGGGCCTGGCTTACTTCACCTAATATAATTTTTCCCAAGTTTTTCCACTTCCTAACAAATGCGGAAATGTCATTCTTTCTGATGGAGGCATAGAATTCCGTTGTGTATATATACCACATTTTCTTGATCCATTCATCTACTGAGGGGCATCTGGGTTGGTTCCATATCTTAGCTATGATAAATAATGCTGCAATACATAGTTGTGCTGGTAGCTTTAGTGTGGTCTTGTTTGTAAACATTTGGGTAAACGCCCAAAAGTGCGATTGCTGGATCATAGGGGAGATCTATGTGAAGTCTTTTGAGGAACCTCCATACTGCTTTCCAAAGTGGTTGAAAAAGTTTACATTCCCACCAACAATGAAGTAAGGTTCCTTTCTGTCCACATCCCCTCCAGCATCTGTTGTTGTTAGAGTTCTTGATTTTTGCTGTTCTAACTGGAGTGAGGTGATATCTCAATGTTGTTTTGATTTGCATTTCTTTTATGGCTAGGGATGTTGAACATTTCTTCATGTGTCTATTGGCCATTCTTCTTTCTTCTTCAGAGAAGCTTCTCTTCAAGTTTTTAGCCCACTAATTTATTGGGCAGTTGTTTCTTTGAGGATTTGTTGTTGGGTGGTTTAATTTTTTGAGTTCCAAGTATATTTTAGATATGAGACCCTTGTCCGTTTTTTGACTAGTAAAGATCTTCTCCCAATCGGTGGGCTTTCTATTGCTCTTACTAGCTATGTCATTTGCCCTGCAGAAGCTCTGCAACCTCATGCAATCCCATTTGTCCAACCTTTCTTTGATTTGTTGTGTTTCCGGGTCTCTATTCAGAAAATTGCGGCCTGAGATAAGGAGACCTAGGGTTTCTCCTATTCCATCCTGTAATGTTTTCAGAGTGTCTGCTTTGAGTTCAAGGTCTTTGATACATTTGGAGTTGATTCTGGTGCAGGGTGATATATAAGGATCTAGCTTTAGTTTTCTACATGTAGTTAACCAATTTTGCCAGCAACATTTACTGAAGAGGATGTCTTTCTTCCATTTTATTGTTTTAGTTTCCTTATCGAAGATTAGATGGCTATAGGTCTGTAGGTTCATTTCTGGGATTTCAATTCTATTTCATTGGTCCTGAGGTCTGTTCTTATGCCAATACCAAGCTTTTTTGATTACTATGGCTTTATAGTAGAGTTTGAAATATGGTACTGATATTCCTCCAGCAGTGTTCTTTCCGATGAGGAGTGTTTTTGCTATTCGGGGTCTTTTATTGTTCCATATGAATTTTTGGATTGCCTCTTCTATTTCCTTGAAGAATGAGCGTGGAATTTTTATAGGTATTGCGTTGAATTTGTAGATAGCGTTGGGAAGTATTGCCATTTTCACGATGTCAATCTTGCCAATCCAGGAGCATGCGAGGTTTTGCCATTTTTTAAGTTCTGTGTTGATTTCCTTTTTCAAGATTTTAAAGTTTTCATCATAGAGTTCCTTCACTTTTTTGTTAAGTTAATTCCTAGGTATTTTATTTTTTGTGGGCCTATTACAATTGGAGTTGCTTTCCTAATTTCAGCCACACTTTTCTCATTGTTGGCATACAGAAAAGCCACTGAATTTTGGGGGTTAATTTTATAACCTGCTACTTTGCCAAGGTTTTGAATCAGCTTGAGTAATTTGGGAGTGGAGTCTATGAGATTTTTTAATACAAGTTCATGTAATCTGCAAAGAGGAAGAGTTTTATTTCTTCTTTCCCTATTTGGATCCCCTTTATGTCTGCATCTTGTCTAATTGCTGTAGCTAGGCATTCTAATACAAGAATGAAGAGACGTGGAGAGAGTGGGCATCCTTGTCTTGTTCCTGAGTTAAGAGGAAATGGCTTTAGTTTTTCAACATTGAGTATAATGATGGCTGTAGGTTTGTCATATACAGCCTTTATAGTATTGAGGAATGTTCCATGGATTCCTAATTTTTCCAAAACCTTCGTCATAAAGAGGTGTTGGATCTTGTCAAATGCTTTTTCTGCGTCTATTGAGATAACCATGTGGTTCTTGTTCTTGCTCCTGTTGATGTGATGAATAATATTAATTGATTTGCGTATATTGAACCAGCTTTGCATCACTGAAATGAATCCTGTTTGATCATGGTGTTTGATTTTTTGGATGAATTGTTGAAGTCGATTGGCCAAAATTTTGTTGAGAAGTTTTGCATCAATGTTCATCAAAGAAGTGTGTCTATAGTTCTCTTTTTTGATGAGTCCCTGCCTGGTTTTGGGATGAGGGTTATGATGGCTTCATAGAATGTGTTCGGTAGTGAGCTTTCTCTTTCAATTTCATTGAAGAGTTGGAGGAGAATTGGTGTGTGCTCTGCTTTGAATGCCTTGTAAAATTCCGCTGTAAAACCATCTGGTCCTGGACTTTTCTTAGCTGGGAGGTCTCTTATTGCTCTTTCTATTTCAATGCTTGATATGGGCCTGTCAAGCTGATTTAACTCATCTTGGTTTAGTTTTGGCATGTCAATATTTGCTAGGAAAAGGTCCATTTCTGTCAAGTTCTCAAACTTATTAGCATAATGTTTTGAGAAGTATTCCCTTGTAATGTTCTGAATCTTGGTTGTTTCCGTGGTGATGTTTCCATTCTAATCTCAGAGTTTATTAATTTCGGTGTGTTCTCTTCTTTTTCTGATAAGATTTGCTAAGGGTCTATCAATTTTGTTAAGTTTTTCAAAGAACCAACTCTTTGTTTTGTTGATTCTTTCTATAGTTTTTTTGGATTCTAATTCATTTAATTCTGATTTAATTTTGATTATTTCTTTCCATATACTGGATTGGGGTTTATCTTGCTGCTCTTCTTCAAGGAGGTTTAGATGTGTCATTAAATTGCTAGTTTCAGATCTCTCCAATTTTTTGATATAGGAGCTCAGACCTATAAACTTGCCTCTGAGTATTGCTTTTGCTGTGTCCCAGAGGAGCTGGTAATTAGTGGGTTCATTTTTGTTGAATAGTATGAACATTTGAATTTCCTTTCTAATCTCTTCCATGATCCACTCTTGATTAAGCAGTGTATTGTTTAGCCTCCATGTGATACCGGACTTTGGTGGCTTTTGGTGTTGAGTTCTAAATTTATTCCCTTGTGGTCAGAGAGAATGCAGGGTATAATTTCAATGTTTCTGAATTTAGACAAGGTTGCTTTGTGGCCTAAAATGTGGTCTATTTTAGAAAACGGTCCATGTGCTGCTGAGAAGAACGTGTATTCTGATGCTGCTGGGTGAAATATTCGGTAAATGTCTGTTATGTCTAGTTGATCTATGCAGCTGTTTAGATCTCCGGTTTCTCTGTTGAGTTTTTGCCGAGTAGATCTGTCTAGTGGGGAGAGTGGTGTGTTAAAATCCCCAACAATTAATGTCTTTGGATCTATATGGGATTTGAGGGAAAGTAGGGTTTCTTTGATAAATTTTGTGCTCCATTTTTTATCGAATAGATATTTAGAATTTTAATATCCTCCTGAAGGAGAGATCGTTTAATTAGTTTGTAGCGACCTTCTTTATCTCTTCTCACGATTTTTAATTTGAAGTCTATTTTATCTGATATTAGGATTGCAACTCCTGCCTGTTTATGAGGGCCGTTTGCTTGGTAGATTTTGTTCCAGCCTTTAACATTGAAAATGTGTTTGTTTTTACGGGCAAGATGTGACTCCTGCAGGTAGCAGATAGAAGGGTCTTGTTTTTTAATCCAACTAGACAGTCTATGTCGCTTAATTGGAGAGTTCAGTCCGTTAACGTTAAGAGATAGGACTGAGAGGTATTTGGGAGTTCCTGCCATGTTATCTCCCTTCTTGGGGGCTGCGAAAACTGGGTTCTTCCTATGGTTCTTGGATTCTCAGTTTGGGTGCAGTTTGTTGGACTTTATTGTGGTCTTGTTGGTTTTCAATGTGTAAGACATCTTTAAGAATCTTTTGTAGGGCTGGTTTGGTGGAGATGTATTGTTTCAATTTTTCTTTGCTATGGAAGGTTTTTTTTTGGCCTTCAGTTATGAAGGAGAATTTAGCTGGGTACAGTATACTTGGTTGATAGTTGTTTGTTTTTAGGGCATGGCATACATCATTCCAGGCTCTTCTTGCTTTGATTTTCTCTGCTGAGAAATCTGAGGTGATTCTAATTGGTTTCCCTTTATAGGTGATTACCCTTTTCTCACCGACAGCTTTAAGGATCTTTTCCTTGGTCTGAGTTGATCCTGTGTGGATTATAATGTGATGGTTGGATGTCCTATTCTGGTCTGGTCTATTTGGGGTTCTAAAGATTTCTTGTATCTGAATAGGCCTATCTTTTTGCATGTTTGGGAAGTTCTCTGCTAGGATCCTGTTAAACAAATTTCCTTGACCATTAACTTCTGTTTCTAGGTGCTCCTCTACACACATTATCCTTAAGTTAGGCCTTCTGATGGTGTCTTCCAGATGTTGGATAGATCTATCACATTTCTTGGACTTGTCTTGGATGGTTGTATGTTCTTTCTCTATAATATCTAGGCTGTGTTCAATCCCTGAGATTCGATCTTCAGCATGGTCTAACCTGCTGTCAAGACTCTCTACTTTGTTTTTTATCTCTTTTCCATTCAATTGGTCAGCTTTGATGGCTTCAAGTTCTTTGTTGAAGCTCTGTTTTAGGTCTTGTATAATCTCTTTCCTTCCTTAATTTGGAGTTCAGTGTTTGTCCTCAAATCACTTAATTGATTGGATATGCTTTCTTTGGACTCCCATTCTTTCTGTTGGTTTCCATTCACCATTCCCTTTGTGGTCTCCCTGACTTCCTTCATCTCTTTGTTAATGGATTCTAAGGATGCCTTTAGTGAGCTTTTTGTGTTCTCTACCTGGTCTCTCACTTCCTGTATTACTCTTTGTTTAGCTTCCTCACGTTCCTGGGATTCCTGCAGTTCTCTTTGAGTGTTCTCTTTTGAGTGTTCAGCCTGCTCACGCCATTCCTCCCTTTCTCTTTGAGTATTCTCAAGTTGTTCACGCAAATCCTGTATCAGTTTTTGAGTTGCTTCCTCACGATTATGATATTCCTGTATAAACTTCTGGGATGCCCCCTTTCTCTCCCTATCACGCTCATAGAGAGTCCTTTGTTGGTTGTCAAACTTCTCATTTATCATGTTTGCCACCAGTGTTTGTAGAGCTATTTGGGAACTCTCCTCTGGATTGTTCATTATCTGATCTGACCCCTGATTATCAAGATTGGGAATTGAGATACCCTAATTTGCCATTTTTCTTGTGTTTTTCTGGCTTACCCTGCCCATTTGAGATGAAGTTAGGACCAGTTTTGTGCTAGAACACTATCTTAAGGCAACCATCAACCAATGTTTGCATTTGTACAGTCAATAGTCTACAGATACAATCTAGTTCAACAGATACATCTATTCAATATTTTAAAGGACTTCAAACCGCAGTAAAGAATTTGGAAAACCAGAAATTATTAGGATTAGGGAGAGATTTGGGTAAAAAAATAGGAATAGATTGGTGTGGGGAGGCACAGGGAGAGTTAACTATGTCCTAATCACAATGCAGGAAATGGGTTGGGTAGGATGCAAGTAGAGAGAGAGAGAAAAAGAAGAGAGGGATAGGGGAATGAAAAGAGACCAGAAAAAAAATAGAAACGTAAAAATTAATGTTATTATAGAGATTAAAAGACCATCTATTTAGAGAGGAATGTGAATATGTTGTGAGAAAGGGAGGGACATAGAGGAGATGTGAAAAACTTTAAGGATGGGAAAGGGAGAAGAAAAGATCAGAAGTTCAGTAGAGCTAGACAAAAAACAAAAAGATAATTATGAAAGGAAGAAAAAGAGAAAGAAGATAAGAAAAGAAAGGATAACTCTCATTCACATATTCCTAAAATAAAAATTATAAGAGGAGAAAAAAAAAGTTACTGGAAATCAATTATTTTTTCAGAAGAGGCAAAAATTAAAGATTAATAAAAGTATTAGAAGAGAAAAAAAATTTATATACATAAGTTAACAAAAAACAAAAAACAAACAAAAAAAAAGAAAAGAAGAAGAAAAAAAAGAAAAAAAAAGTCCTTTGATTTTTTTTTGGGTGGGGAGTGGTGGGAAGAATCCTGTATCTCCCTTTTGTCTGTAACCAGCCTTTTTTTGGAGTCTCTGGTCAGCTTGAGGTCCTGTGGCTTGATTGGTTTCTTAAGTCGGTTTGTTGGAAGAGGCAGAAAAATGCTCTGCTTTACCCAAGATTTTGAGATCCCCATCCCACGTTAGTTTTCTAGGAGGGTGATCTGCTTTGAGAATCACAAAAGAGGGGGATGCAGTGGTGAGGCTAGGTTCTGGGTAGAGTTGAGGCCTTTCAACAATCAGTAGCTTTTTCCTGGGGCTGTTTTGTGCAAAAAAAATTTCCCATTGCCTTGCCTGGTGCCGTTGTCAGGGATTCTGTTTTTCAATTGATTGTTGAGGCTGCTAGAGGGAGGGGCAGCCTCTGGCTCTGTTTACCCAGTGAGGGAAACCACTCCAATGGCTGGCGCCTGAGCTGGGTGACTTTTCCCCGGATGGAGCCGAGTCTGGCAGGTCACTTTGCTGTTAAGTTCTTGTGACCTGCTAAATGACTCATTTTATTCCAAGGCCTGGGTTGGAGCTGGCAGCTCCTCGGAGCTTTGTCGGTATCCAAGATGGAGATCACCGCTGCTGGGGGGGGGGGAAGTGGTGGCCTTCCCTCCTCTGCTCCCTGAGAAGGAGTTAGGACGTTGGACTTGTACTCACGCCAAGTCTTGTATCCTGGGTCGTCTCTGGTCTGCAAGCTGCAGGATGAAAATGTCCTCTCTTTGTTGGTTCTTGCTGGTGTTGAGTAGAATCCGCTCGCCTGCTGCGTCTGGCTCCTTCGTCCTGGACTCTCTGTATGAGCGCTCAGGTATGGCCCCCGGCTGCGGTCTCCGCCGCTTGCGACCCGCCGCCGCGGCGGCTGCTTGAGAGCACTGAGATGTGTCTTTTTGCCTTGGCTTCCCTCTCTTGTCTAACTCTCTGTCCTGTGATGGCACACTTGGTGTGATTCTCTGGCTTAGGACTGTTCACTGGAAATCTAAAACTGCTTTCTATGCGAGAGCTTGTTCAGATTACAGCTTCTCCTCCGCCATCTTCCCAGTCAATGGCTTTTCTGTATGCCAACAATGAGAAAAGTGTGGCTGAATTTAGGAAAGCAACTGCATTTGTAATAGCCCCACAAAAAATAAAATTCCTAAGAAGTAACTTAACCAAAGAAGTGAAGACCTCTCTGATGAAAACTTTAAAATCTTGAAAAAGGAAATCAACACAGAACTTAAAAAATGGCAAACCCTCCATGCTTCTGGATTGGAAAGATTAACATCGTGAAAATGGCAATACTTCCCAAGGCTATCTACAAATTCAACGTGATACCTATCAAAATTCCACCCTCATTCTTCAAGGAAATAGAAGAGGCAATCCAAAAATTCATATGGAACAATAAAAGACCCGAATAGCAAAAACTCTCCTCAACGGAAAGAACACGGCTGGAGGAATATCAATACCAAATTTTAAACTCTACTATAAAGCTATAGTAATCAAAACAGCTTGGTATTGGCATAAGAACAGACCTCAGGACCAATGAAATAGAATTGAAAACCCAGAAATGAACCTACAGACCTACAGCCATCTAACCTTCGATGAGGGAGCTAAAACAATAGAATGGAACAAGGACAGCCTCTGCAGTAAATGGTGCTGGCAAAACTGATTAACTACTTGTAGAAAACTTAAGCTAGATCCTTATATATCACCCTGCACCAGAATCAACTCCAAATAGATCAAAGACCTTGAACTCAAAGCAGACACTCTGAAAACATTACAGGATGGAATAGGAGAAACCCTAGGTCTCCTTGGCTCAGGCCGAAATTTTCTGAATAGAGACCCGGAAACACAACAAATCAAAGAAAGGTTGGACAAATGGGATTGCATGAGGTTGCAGAGCTTCTGCAGGGCAAATGACATAGCTAGTAAGAGCAATAGAAAGCCCACCGATTGGGAGAAGATCTTTACTAGTCATACAACGGACAAGGGTCTCATATCTAAAATATACTTGGACCTCAAAAAATTAAACCACCCAACAACAAATCCTCAAAGAAACAACTGCCCAATAAATTAGTGGGCTAAAGGCTTAAAGAGACGCTTCTCTGAAGAAGAAAGAAGAATGGCCAATAGACACATGAAGAAATGTTCAACATCCCTAGCCATAAAAGAAATGCAAATCAAAACAACATTGAGATACCACCTCACTCCAGTTAGAATGGCAAAAATCAAGAACTCTAACAACAACAGATGATGGAGCGGATGTGGACAGAAGGGAACTTTACTTCATTGTTGGTGGGAATGTAAACTTGTTCAACCACTTTCGAAAGCAGTATGGAGGTTCCTCAAAAGTCTTCACATAGAGCTCCCCTATGGCCCAGCAATCGCACTTTTGGGCGTTTACCCAAATGTATACAAACAAGACCACACTAAAGCTACCAGCACAACTATGTTTATTGCAGCATTGTTTACCAGAGCTAAGATATGGAACCAACCCAGATGCCCCTTAGTAGATGAATGGATCAAGAAAATGTGGTATATATACACAATGGAATTCTATGCCTCCGTCAGAAAATATGACATTGCCCCATTTGTTAGGAAATGGAAAAACTTGGAAAAAATTATATTAAATGAAGTAAGCCAGGCTCAAAGAAACATAGGCCCCATGGTTTCCCTTATTTGCAATATCTAGTATATGTATGAGTCAAGCAGAAAAGGTCAGATAATGTGATGTTTCGCAAATGAACCCTTAGATATATATTTTAATGTTTTTTCTTTCATGAGTGTGTTTCTATCGCATTTATAAGATTATTTCTTTGTTGCTTTGTATGTCTCTCCCCCACAGTATAACCCCTGCTTTCACTCTATTTGATGTCAGTATAAGTTGGGGAGGAGATGGGGAAAAACAAGTCGTTTAAGGATACAGCTGGAGCTGTTGCAACAATGAAAAGTACAAGTTGTCATGTCCAAAACGAGCTTTACAAAGTGGGTGCGGGGTGGGGGGGAGGAGAAGTATTGGGATTGGCCGGGGGCAGGGGGGGCGGAGGGGAGATTCTGGGAAGGGATGAGAAGGGTAAACAAAGGAGGAGGCTGCAATGCTTGGTTAGAAATGTACGCATTATCCTGCCATAGTAATTGTAACCCCTCTGTACAGTACGTTCACAAACAAAATTAAATTAAATGTAAACAAATAGGGACCATGCATTCAAAAAATAGGACAATAACATTATAACATGAAATTGATTAGTGATTGAGTGAACAAATATGCTTAAATGCTCTTTCTGTTATGGTCTTGGAATAGCATATTTCTGAGTCAAAATGCTTTGGGAATGTCTTATATGTGTAACAAAAAATACAATACTCCTGTGAGTCATCCCATACAGACTTACTCAGAATTGCATTTCCCTGCTTACAATTCTCAATTCTGACCTTGACATTCATTTTATCTGCTCAATGCCATTGATTGGGATGATGGGCTGGACTGGTATTGTTATCTTCAACCCTTCTAAATGAATATGCTCATACTAGGTATTTGCTTAATCTAATAGATGTTCATGTCCATTAGAGTCCCATTATGAATGTACATATATCTATCTATAGCCATCCAAATCTTACGTAAATATCAGTCTCACATAGATACTAATAGAGAAGTCAGATCAACTTTAAGAAACTTGTAGGATTATTTTATTAAATAAGGGATAGAATAACCTACACTGAACTCTACTTTGTTTTAATGAACTATCCCATGCTAACCTTCTTTTTAATTTGCAAACAACTTAAAATTATTTTTGATTGCAAACAAAACTTGATTTTACAACCAAAAAATACTCTCTCAAGCTAAAATTAAGTTACAAACAACATCAAGTATTTTTTTTTCCTCAGCAAGAGAAAGACGGTAATTGCTATTTTTGAAGGTTAGGACACTGTGAGAGAAAAGAATATGAAAGAGAATGGTTCAAATATTTTTACTTTCAGCACTTGTTTAGATTTTCACATTGAGATACAAGGTAGGTATTTTGATAGTGCCATTTAACAGAGGAATTATCCGTTTAAACTTAAAAAAGAGGAGAATATTGGTAGCAAGAAAGATGAAAAAAACATGCCTATGGAAGTAGAGGGAGGGTGAAATGAACCACAATCTCAAGTCATGTGACAAAAGATTCTGCCAGAGGTAGAGTGATATTCCACGAGTAATGTTCATAAGGACAGGTATGTCCTAGAAACAAAGTATAGATTTTTTTAAAAATCTGAATATTATTGTATGCCTTAGCAAGCTCTGACAGAATGATGGAATTGATTATAAGAAGTTTGATGAAGAAATTTAGAGACAATGAAACGAGAGCATAACCAACTTTGTGAAATCCAGTGTATCATTTTCATTATATTTTATACTTAGAAGATATTTGACAATGTTGTTCAGAACCCATCAGTGATTAAAGGGAATCAATACTATGGAATTGCTCTTTATATTTTTCTCTCTGTGTGTGTGCATTCACACATGTGTGTGCAGGCCATTCCTGCGGCTCACAGGGACTTAGCTCTGTCTCTGAGCCTTTTCGTTGCTAAGGCTGGTGTTCTACCACTTGAGCCACGATTCCACTTCTGTATTTTGAGCTTAACTAGAGATAAGAGTCTCAAAGGCATTATCAGATCTCTGCCTCCTGAGTAGCTTAGATTACAGGCATGAGGCTCCAGTGCTTGTTTCATTTTCCTATTTTCAATGAGAACAAAGTAAGATGGCTAGAGGAAAGAAAAGGAAAAATAAGAAAAGGAAGAAAAAGTGGTTTCTAAATCATGAATGAACTGATGTAGTGGAGATAAATCTCTGTGACTGGAAAAGCGACATTCATGTTTACCTAAAATAGTGCATTATTCTAAATGTTCTTTACTATATATTTGTAATGACATCAACTCATAAGATCATTTACCGCTGAAGTCTCAAATGAAAAAATGTTGAAAAATATTCAAAGCCTAGAATTTTTAAATGCCTTACTTATTTAACTGTAACCCCTCTGCAATCACCTTTACAATAAAATAAAATAAAAATAAACAAATGTGCACTGTACTCAGAAGACAATATGTTAGAAATGAACTGTACAACTTGGGGGAGGGGATTGGGGAAAGGGAAGTGAGAGAAAATGAGGGAGGGGGTAATAAGTTCTACAAGAAATGTACTCAGTGCCTTATGTATGTAACTGTAATACCTCTGTAGGTCACCTTGACAATAAAATTATATTTTAAAAAATGTGCTTCATCCTGAATTTTGAAAGCTATAGGTCCAATCTGTGAAGCAAATGATAAGATTATCCATTAGCAATGCATGAGTCAAATGACCACTTGATCTTATAACATCTCAGTTCTTTAGTTTTCAATGAACTTTGTGTCTGAGAGCCTTTTATAACTCATACTCACTAGAATTATGCTTCAGAGGAGCAAAGATATCATTAGCTCCTGCACAGTTCAGATTACAAGTATTAGCTTCACCAATTCCCTCTTGATGAATTCTATTATTTATAGAAGCTCTCCATCTATGTTCGATATTTCCATGTGTCTCATTATTTGAGAATTAAATAAAGAACAAAACAAGAAAATAAATAAGAGTATATAAAGTCCCTAGGTTATATTTTACCTTAGAAAAGATTTTCAGTTTAAATGCTGGAAACACTCTCAAAACTAAATACTCAATGTTTCTCATGAAGTAAACAATAAAAAGAAAGAGAAAAATCTTAAACTATATTGAGAGGAAAGTAATTTTTCCTGCCCTTTATGTTAATTTTAGCAATGATAATAAAATCAAAATTTAACATATAGAAAAGAGTTGGGGCCAATGAACCATTATTTTATTGCTTGCAGTAGAACTGATTCCTTACAGAAGATGGAGTAAGAAAGTTTAGGGGGCTGTAATAATGTACAAAGGTGTAAAAAGGAAAGAAATATTTTAGGACAAATCATCAGAGAAGTGGATAACAATGTCTTCTGACACGATAGGTGTAATTGAAAGCTGTACTATGGGTCATATTTTACATAGACTCTACCTGCTACGTCACCCAGATGCACTGTATTAATAAGGGTTTTTGTGATCCTTGGATAGACAGGCATATGACCCTAAGTGTGACAACAGTTCTCTCCCTGAAGGCATATATTGTACTGACAAAAAATAGAGCATTTCCAATGTTATTAATGACTATTTAAGGAATTTGCTTTCAATGATGAAACATTGATAGGATCAAAGTTTCACTTCATTTAGATGACTACAACTGAAATGGACTTCAACAGAGGAAAAGCCTTTCAAACTGAGGAAAATACAATATATGAAGCTAACAATGAAATAACAGAATGTTTTAACAATATCAAAATTTAATCCTTCTGTTCAAAGAAGGTAAATGCCACAGAGTAATACACAATGGAAACATATCAATTAAACATCACCAACACAAAACTGAAACATAAAACATAATAAAAGCAAAAAAGAAAAAAATCTGAAGCAAATATAAACAGTTATCCCAATACTATTAAGTAAAGGACATAAAGAAATATGATCAGAAACTATTTAGAATTCTATGAAACAGAATCTGCAGTCTTATTCTGGATTTGGAGCTTAAACTAAGAAACATGCTCCTGTTTGTGTCATTTGCACATGGTTGGTGCTCTATCATTTGAACTCTATTCCAGATGCGTAATATCTGGCTGTTTGGTGGTTAACTGGATATCTTGAACTATCCTACTAGGCTGATTTTGAACTTTAGTCTCCAAGTGTTAGCCTTCTGAGTGGCGAGAATAATTAATGCTATCCACTGTCACCAGGCTTTAATATTGTTTCTAATGATGCAAAATTAAAGTTATATAATAACATGTATCACTTTAGAAAATCCAGGGACAAAATAGGAAGCTATCTGAAGTAAATATTTACCTAGATATAGGGTTAGAGAACTTCTTACAATCTATTCATTTGTGAGTAGTGTAACAATTTTGGAAATGTCTATGTATGTATATATGTATACATATCTATCTATCTATCATCTATTTCTGTCATCTACTTATCTATAACATATCATGTATATAACATATGTAAATAATATATATTTACATATATGCTAGGCATCCAACCAAGAGAAAGAACACCTAATCAGCTTGTACAGTCAAACACAAAGTAAAAGTGATCAAGGTGATCTAGCCTCAATACTTAGTTATCCTTAGACCTTGAACCATTATAGAATCAGTCGGCTACAGTGACCTCAAGTACCTGTAGTTCCACATTCTTTATCTCTTATGTTCTTTCTCCAATATTGTATTTGAATTGTATTGATACAGTGAATATGTGAACACTATTATAATACTTGATAATATTTAAGTGAAAAAAATTTAGAGAAAAAGCATTGGACCCACAAAATTGATATAGAATTCATGAACTGGTATGGAAATAAGTCCGGAATTTTTTTTCTATCGAGAGATTAACTAAATTATCACTTTAGGAAAGATTTCTTTTAAGTAAAATAAATTGCAAATTCTTCCATTGAACAATGGTCATTGTGATAGACCTTTAAAGTCCTGGTTCATCCTGATCTGAAATTTTCAAACGGAACCAGTGCATATTAATTCAATTCTCTCCAATGTTATAAGGAGAGCAAAATGAAAGCCCGTAGTCCCAGGGCTGTTATATTATGCAGGCAGCACAGAACAATAACTATAAATCTGCAAAAAATTGACCCTATGAATTTACCTTTACGTCAAGGATTAAGGTTATGATAAGAAATTTTCTGAAATTACTTCCCAATGTCTTGATAATGACATCATTCATCACTGCTAATGTGTACTAACTAAAATTAGTTCTTTTTCAACAATGATCTGATTCAAGGATCAAGGTCATGTTATTACATCCATGACACATTGATCAGTGGGAGTTATTCTTGATGAGACAGGCAATTCTTAAACCTTGAGCTTCGAGTCACTTGTGTCCTATAAACACTTAGATGATAAGGCACTCCATATATCCCAGTAATTCATACAGCCTTACTTACAGCCTTGGTAAACTGCAATCTATAAGGATTAGCAAAGTAATCTCTGGGAAGTGTTAAAAAACTGAGTTCCATGTTAAAAGAAATTATTTTATGTGGATATATATATATATATATTTATGTGTGTATGTTATTTGTGTGCATGTATAAAATATATACACATTTATCATTGGAATGGAATGCAACAAACAGTATAAGTACAGAAAGTATAGAGATGATATACTGGGCACACTAAAAACAATCTTTGGTGAATTCTGTTTATATAAAATTTAAATGCAGACAAATTTTTAAAAAGTTAATCTAATAGCCAGGTGCCGGTGGCCCATTCCTATAATCCTAGCTACTCAGGAGGCTGTGATGTCAGGATCAAAGTTAAAAGCCAGTCCGGGCAGGAAGGTCCGTGAGAATGTATTGCCAATAAACCAGCAGAAATCTGGAATGGCTCTGTGGTTCAAGTGGAAGAGCACTAGCCTTGTTCTGAAGAGCTCAGGGACAGTGCCCAGGCCCAGAGTTTAAGCCCCACAACGAAACATAAATACATAAATAAATAAATCTAACAAAAGGCTAAGCACAATTAACACTCTACTGTATAGTAACACTTTACTATATAGTAAAAACAAGTATGGTATTTGATTAAATAGGCACTGAAGACACACTTTAGCATTAGAAGTTTTCTTGACCCGATACATTTATTTTAAGCACTATCATTGTTAAATTGTGCATATATGTTTTAAACTTCATCTACTTTTGTACTAGTTTTGCATTACTTTTGCAACAAATTATGACAAAAATAACTGGCTTAAAACAATTTGGTTCTTTTTTATGTAAAAGTTTCAATGAAAGTATAGTAAGATTGATTGTATCTGAGGCTGACACAAAAATCAGTTGTCTTGCCTTTCTAAATTGTAGATACAGTGGCTTAATGCTTCTTCAGTAATTGCGACTCTGTCTGACCATTCTCCATATTCTCATGAACTTCAGTCCTCGTGATGGTTTTTCTTAATTGTCAATTTGATCCAATTGAAGGATGCCTCGAATTTTCTGAGATGATTAATTAAGGGTAGATAACACATCTTGAATGTGGTTGACAGAATCATCTAGGTTGTGAGCCTGGATGGAACACGAGGTGGTGAAGGAAGCCTTCAGAGCCAGGCAATCTCTTTTACTTCCTAGTCACAATGTACTTAGCAATTTTGCTCTACCACAAGGTCTTTGTGCCATGCTACTCCTTCACTAGAGATGTATATCAAGCAAACAATAGGCAAAAACTTGTGACACTATAAGCCAAAATAAATCCTTTTAAAGTTGTTAACTTGGGTATTTGTTACAGAGTCCAAAAGCTGGAATAACAGACTTGTTCATATGTTCTGATATTTTACACTTAAAAATACTTGTATTTAATTGACTCACCACTATAATTCAGGAAAAGCCTCTTTCTTTAAATTGAATTGATGAACAATCAAACTAAATTTGCACCTGTAATTTTCGCTAACCAAATAGTCCAGTGTATTTCCAGTTAGAATGGAGTTAGGATGTGAATTTTTTGGGAAGCCATTAAACTCCATATAACAACTCTAAAAAATTTCTCACAAAATGGGAAGAACTAATGTGATCAGTAGGACATAAAAGATTCCTCCAAGGCCCATGGTTAACAAGTAGACATTCTACAAATGATTTTCAGTAGTAAGAAAGTCTATATTTATTTAGTAGTCTATGTTTAAGTAGTTTATATTACAACATAAAGAGTAAAAAGTATATTATATAAGTATATATACAAACACATATATATACAAACACATACACAACTATGTAACAAATTTTCCCAGTTTTCTTATATCTTTTGACTTACAACCAAATAGAAGGTTTACTACTTTTAAATATTCAAAGAATAAAAGGATATTAAGGTGCTTTTTCTGTGATATTTGCCATACTATCACATAAACTCATTATAAGATATGGTACACTTTTCACTAATTTTATTTCATCCTACATATTAAATATGCATCTAGTAGTATATAATTTTATAAGTATGTTTTATGTAGTCTTCCTTTGGTAATTAATAAGTAGAGCTTTTTAATAAAGGAATTAGTATCCTGAATTTCTGGATAACATTTTAAAATTTACTTGAAACATCAGTGTTGTTCTCAGTTTCTTGTATTTAACAATTAATAAAGCTAATTTTCACTTTCATATATAATTTATTTTGGAATCAAAGAATTAAAATAAATTGATTAAAAGGGTGACAGCATAGAAATTCAACCATAACTCCTTTGTATAATTTACAGATGATTTAACAAAATGAATACCAAGAAACAAGTCTATCTAAAGGGGATATGAGTTTGGAAAGGGGACAAATTAAATGCAATGGGGGATGAATATAAACATAATAATTAATATTCAATATATATGCAAAAATGGAGCTACAAAACTTGAACAGAAGGGTGGAGTTGGAATAGTGGGAATGATAGCAGTAGTTATTCTAATTAAGATACATTATACACCTATACATATTTTGCTGAATATCCATTGGAAGATTATCTAAAATTAATAAATAATGAAAGATATTAGGTATTATTTATGCAATGTTTGATTTAATAAGAGTAATGAGATAATAAAGCATTGAAATAATATAAGTTTATCAAATTACATTTGTGAATACAAAGATTACAGTACTATTAAGGTACGTGGGGGGATATACCTGGAACTTTAGATTGTTTGTCCTTCTTAGCAAATGCTTCTTTTTTTTATTGTGAAAATACTGTACAGAGGGGTTACAATTACATGGGCAAGATAGTGAGTACATTTCTTATCAAGCATTATAGCCTCCTCCTTTGTTTACCCTTCACCTCCCTTCCCAGCCTCCCCCCCCACTTAACCCTCCCCCCCCCAAGTTGTAAAGTTCCTTTTCGACATGACAACTTGTACTTCTCATTGTTGCAACAGGTCCACCTGTGTCCTTATTTAAATGACTTGTTTTTCCCCTTCCCCTCCACAAATTATACCAACATCAAATACTGTGAAAGCATGGGTTATACTGTGGGGGAGGGACATACAAAGCAACAAAGAAATAATCTTATAATTGCGTTAGAAACAAATGCATGAAAGAAAAAAATTAAAATACATATCTTAGGGTTCATTTTCCTAACATCACCTTATCTGGCCTTTTCTGCTTGACTCATACATATACTAGATATTGCAAATAAGGGAAATCATGGGACCTATGCTTCTTTGGGCTTGGCTTACGTCACTTAATATAATTTTTTCCAAGTCTTTCCATTGCCTAACAAATGGGGCAGTGTCATTCTTTCTGATGGAGGCATAGAATTCCATTGTGTATATATACCACATTTTCTTGATCCATTCATCTACTGAGGGGCATCTGGGTTGGTTCCATATCTTAGCTATGGCAAATAATGCTGAAATAAACATAGTTGTGCTGGTAGCTTTAGTGTGGTCTTGTTTGTAAATATTTGGGTAAATGCCCAAATGTGGTACTGCTGGGTTAAATAAGTGGGCTAATAACTTAAATAGAAACTTCTCTGAAGAAGAAACAAGGATGCCCAATAGACACATGAAGAAATGCTCAACTTCCCTAGCCATAAAAGAAATGCAAATCAAAACAACATTGAGATATCAGCTCACCCTAGTTAAAATGACAAAAATCAAGAACTCTAATAACAATAGATGCTGGAAGGGATGTGGGCAGAAGGGAACCTTATTTCATTGTTGGTGGGAGTGTAAACTTGTTCAACCACTTTGGAAAGTAGTATGGCGATTCCTCAAAAGACTCCACATAGAGCAAATTCTTCTTTAATCAATAAAAAGCCTACAGATTGGGAGATCTTCACTAGCCATATAACAGACAAGGGTCTCATACATAAAATATACCTGGAACTCAAAAAATTAAATCACCCAACAACAAATTCTCAAAGAAATCACTGCCCAATAAATAAGTAGGATAAAGAAGGATGAAGACTTTAAGAGCTGAAGTGGCGCTGTAGCTCAAGTGGTAGAGCGCTCGCCTTGAGCTGAAGAGCTGAGGGACAGCGCCCAGGCCCATAGTTCAAGCCCCACGACCGACCAGAAAAAAAAAAAGACATAAAGAGATGCCCCTCAGTAGATGAATGGTTCAAGAAAATGTGGTATATATACACAATGGAATTCTATGCCTCCATCAGAAAGAATAACATTGCCCCATTTGTTAGGAATTGGAAAGACTTGGAAAAAATTATATTAAGTAAAGTAAGCCAACCCCAAAGAAACATAGGTCCCATGGTTTCTCTTTTTTGCAATTACTAGAATCGGTCAGATAAGTTGATGTTAGGTGAAATGAACCTCAAGATAAGGACTCAAAATTTTTTTCTTTCTTGTGATTGTTTCTAACATAATTATAAGATGATCTCTTTGTTGCTTTTATGTCCCTCCCCCACGACATAACCCCTGTTTTCACTGTATTTGATGTTGGGTATAATTTGTAGAGGGGAAGGGAAAACACAAATTGTTTAAATAGGGATACAGGTGGACCTATTGCAACAATGAGATGTACAAGTCGTTATGTCGAAAAACAAACTTTACAACGTTGGCATGGGGGGGGCAGGGAGATGGGACAGAATGGGAAGTGGAAACAAAGGAGGAGGCAACAATGCTTGATAAGAAATGTACTCATTACCTTGCCTATGTAATTGTTATCCCTCTGCACGTTATTTTCACAATTAAAAAACAGAAAAGAAAATGCTTCTTTATAATCATTTCTTTTCACTCTTGTTTTTGTAATTTTTTTGTCTACCTGCCATATTAGGTTTTGTAGCTCTCTGGCTTTAAAAGTTATATATCTGGCTTTATATGTTTTCAAAATTCATTATTTTTATTGTAGTAAATACAATGCTGTAGTTCTCAAAATTTGCAAGTGACTTCAATCAGCCTATTTTAGGTGACACTCAAAGTTAAAATTCATGCAATTTTTTTCCTAATTATCCAAGAATTTCTACAACAATTACCCATGAGTCTGACCCCTCTCCATAAACATCTTCCAGTATTAATAGCCTCTGGAAACCTTTGTTCTTTCTGCCTACGTACCAGAAAAATGCTGAAGTTACATGCACTTTTATGTTATTAAAATCAGAACCAGCGGAGGTTTGTGAAATATCTCTGAACTGTTGAACATAAATAATGTGTAGGGCATGATTATTTCTATGTACCATAGAAAACTTACGAAAAGAGGCAAAAAAAAGTCCATGAGTAGGTTAAGAGGCAGTGTGTACCCTTAGGTTGACCTAAGGGGATTCAAACAAGAAATAAGTTTTCAGTTATGTTTCAGGGAATTTGATACCTTCAATTCTGCTTTGCAGCTCAAATATGTACTTATAAAATATTTTAGAATATTTTATCTTTAGATAGCTAAAACTAGAATATATTTACTTATTTTATTTTTACATAGCTAAAATTAGAATACATTTACTTACTTGAGGGTCTAACTACTTTTTGTTTCACTGAGAAAAATTAATAAGGACCTAATGTACTATGTTAATGCAGACTCCAGTTTTTTGTAAAAAGTATTTTTAGATTACAGATATTTCTTTATCAGTGAAGATTTCAGAAGTAAGTATAACTGAAAAGTTAAAAATAAGTATAAAAAAGCATTTTCATAGTTAAATTTAATATTAAATTACTACTGAATATATTTTATAAAGCTGTCACGTTTAATATTTTATTATTTTATTTTTGTATCAAACAAATGCAATTAAACTATTGTATGAGATTTATAGTTTAGTCAGTACTTAACCAACAAAAATTCAAAATTTGACATTATTCACTGTGAAATAAGTACTGCTGTCTTACTAGGGAGTTGAAATGAAAAGAGAAAAAGAACACAAATAATTTTGACCAATAATTCAAATTATACAAGTTTCTTTAAGATTTGCAATGGGAGATGCACACACAGTAAAATTATTGCTACAAAATCCAATCTTGCCTCTACAAAATTTGAGATATAGATTAAGCAGTATGAAAGATAATCACTTTAATTGTCCTTGAAATTACAGTTTACAATGTCAAAATACAACATATCATGATTTTCCTTAATCTCCACCAATGCAAACTTCATAAATTAGCATAAAGCTCTGAAGGTTCAATAAACTTATTTCTCTAACCCTAGAAATTAAAAACCCTCTGTGGAAGTCTAAGTTGGAAATTGCCTGTTCAAAAAAATTTATGATTTTATTACAGCTGCATAGTGTCTGTTCTTCTAGTAACCCACAGGCAGAAAGTAACAGTTTATTTATTCAAACTGCAAATGAAATTGGATAAGAAAAGTAATTAGCAAGCAAAAAAATAATGGAAAAGCTCCCTAAAAGCAGTTTCAAAATTATATGGGCTTTCAGATCCTTAGAAAAATAACACTTTATTTTTAAAAAGCAGGAAAAGGAAAAGAATGGATGTGTGCATGTATTGTGTATGCAAGCTGCATAAATGTATATTAGCTTTTAAAGCAACATTGAAAAATACTATTGTTTCTTAACTTTGCAAATAATCTAAAAATCTTAACATAACGTTAAATAGTCTGTTTAAATTGGGACATTTATAGCTCAAAATGTAAACTTTTAAAATTAAAGATAGAAGTCATGTTAAAGGCACGTATCAGTTATCCTAGCCATTAAGGATGCTGAGATGTGAGTATCAAAGTTCGAAGGCAACTTCAGTAAACAAACCTATGAGACTTTTTATTTCCAATTAACCAGAAAAATAGCTAGAATTGGAATCTTGACTATGAGTTCAAGAACTAGTACTGAATAAATAAATAAACAAGATGTCTATATCAAAGATAGACTGAGTGCCCTATAGTTTGAAATGTTAGCAATAGATTTTAATATAACTTGAAGATTTTCACAATTATTGCCCAAATTACAAAGCTAAAACTTGTAAGAAACAGTCATACATCAATGACTATGTACATATTAGTGCTGTTTATATGATATGGTTATGATATGATATATGTTTGATATAATAGGACTGTTTAACCCTTTTGGGTCTTCCTATAAAAGGCATATATTACATAATAAAGAATTCTTAAAGCATTATGTATTTGAGCATATAAATGAGTACCAGAAAACCACAGAAACTAAGCATAATATTCAGTAGTTTTTACTGACATTGTTTTTCCTCAAGAAGTCATCTCAGACTAACATATTTAGATTCTCTGACCTTTGGGACTACATGCATGACCAATATATCATACAGATCTGTTTTGTAGAAGGTATTTACCTCATTCCTGTTTTCCTTAAAAACTTTAAAGACATAATGCTAAAACTACTAATAACTTATGGGGAAATGAGTGAGTTTTCATTTCTAAAAGAAGACAATTTACAGTGAGCAACCAAATTACTTATTGCTCAAAAGACTCCTCTGTCGCTACCGCCTCGACGAGCAAGGAGACGCGACACCGGACTCTTCTCTCTGCCGTTTATTCAGGACCTTTTTTTTAATCTTGTGACCCCAACCCCGGGGAGAATTCCCCACAGCCTTAAGTACCCGCTGGGTAGCCAACCCTGATACGCCACGTGGGAACCACCAATAGGTTCAGGTGCGCGGAAGCAAGCCAGATTCTTTGCCTTAGCCATATCAGGAGTTGTTTACCACGAGAGCACTCGCCATCGGGAAGGCGGAGGGCGGAAACCGGCACCATCTTCCAGGTGCAGCCTCTCGCAGCTCTCTACAGTTCCCCCTTTTTTGTTTAAAGAACACAGATGAGAACAGAGGTCTGATCCCTGTTGTGCAATGCAAGGACTGCATACAAGCCTTCTCCCAGAGGGCGCCTTCTCTAGGGATGACTCAGCCTGTCCATTGATTCGTTTTTCACAAGGACGGGAAAAGGCGAATCGAACCCGTGTGCAATCAAACATGCTCTCCTCGAGGGCAAAACTCATGCCTCTCGACTGCAGTACTTTGGCTTTGCAATCTGTGTTCATTGTTTTAGGGTGGCAAGCCACGCTTAGGGGGACTGACCTGCTCCAATGACTGTAAAGGCTTGGATAATCATGGCTGCACTGCGACGCTGAGAACCTCTAATTTGGCAAATGCACCACAGACATACCAAGGAAGCTAACACCAGGAGGCCTATCAGGGCTCCCAAACCCGCCCCCTCCTTGAGATGAATCATAGCAGCGGAGATCCATGAAGATAACCCCTCCGCCAATCCGGCATCCACTCGGGTCGAGTTCACCATGACGATGGCAACCCTGAGCTGTTCCATCAGGCTGTCGAACTCCCCAGTTCAATTACCTAAAAGATAACTAAACAACTGTTTAGACAAATTTGCAGCATTTTTTGAATAGGTTTTTTCCTGGGCCTGAACTCTGGGCCTGGGCATAGCTGTCCCTCAGCTCTTCAGCTCAAGGCCAGCACTCTACCACTTGAGTCACAGTGTCACGTCCGGCTTTTTTTATTTTGCTTATGTGGTACTGAGGAATTGAACCCAGGGCCTCAGGCATGCAAAGCAAGCACTCTACCACTGAGCCACTTTCCCAGCCCCCATTCTTCTGGGTTAATTGCACCACAGCAGCAGCTAATCCAGCATTAGTTAGTGGTCCACCCAGCTCTCTGCAAACTATCATCCATGCTTCTAGTCCCCTATTCTTATATGGGGTTATGGCGGCTCTGCATTCCTTAGTGCACTGCTCGTAAACAAGCTGTTTAATTAATGGCATGGCTGCGTCTGGGTCACCAAAAATTCTGCCAGCGGCCTCAACCATACGAGCAACAAAGTCCGAAAACGGCTCCATAGAGCCCTGCAGGATTTTGGTGAGATTGCCACTCACCTCGCCTTTATTTGGTAAGGCCTTCCATGCCTTTATGCCAATTTTATTGATTTGTTCATAAACTTGGACCGGGTAGCCTATCTGCTGATTGGCGAATCTCCCCTGTCCAAGCAGCATATCTCTGTCCCAAGCTGGGTTTCCCCCAGCCTGATTGGCCGCAGCCTCTTCACTAGCAAATTCAATCAAAAAGGCCTTCCAATCTAAATACTGACCTGGGCTCAAACAAGCTCGTGCGAGCCCACTCCAATCACCGGGTGTCATGCAGTGTCTGTTTAGGGCCTCCACCTGGGCTACAGTAAAGGAGGCCGTGATTCCGTATGTCCGCACAGACTCAGCTAAAGATTTTATAACCTTAAAATCTAAGGGTTCATGATATCGCTGTCCCTGTGGATCCTGAAATATTGGACAGGCTAGATGTAACTCGGTTCTGACCGCTTTCCACACGCCTGGGCTGAAAGAACAGCTGGGACTGCCACTTCCAGGGTCCTCCGCATAGAGCGGAGGGGCCGAAGGTGTGGCGCGGCACATGGAGGGCGTGCATTCCTCTTTATCTGGGTCCTCTCTCTCCTTCCCTTTCCTCCTCTTTCTTATCTTTGTTTTTTCTATTTGTTCTATGAGTGATTGTAGTTCCTCTGAGTCTGTAGACTCAGAGGTCTCTAGTTCGGCAAAATCAGGGTATGACCCCCCCCTGCTCTCCTCCTTTTCGCTGTCTGCCCTTTCTGATCTTTCTTCCTGCAGCATTTCTAAGGCGGCCTGACCATTCTCTACTGCCTCACTGCAACGCTGGTCCTCGAGACAGCCTCTTATCAGTTTCCATATTGGTCTCACTCTGCTCTTAAGCGTTCCTTGTTCAGAGGCAAAATCTAGGTCCCTCCCTAGTTTCTCCCAAGAGGCCACCGTGAGGCTTCCAGAGACAGCGAACCATGGGGCAACGGTGTCACATTCATTCAAAAATCTCTCTAAAGTACTCTTTTTTATTTTTAACTTTTTTGAGTGCAGTAGCTCATTGAGAGCCAAAAAAATTGGGTGCGAAAAAGAAGCGCCCATGTTTTAAACATTTAAAGCTGGTAAACAAACTTTTACTTTCACTTTTGGCTACTCTATTGACTAGCCCCGGGTTCTCACTCTCTCTTTATCTACCGAGAAGAGCAAAAATCCCCCCGCTCTTGTGGCGGATTCCCCTTTTACCTGGGAACTTACTCCCCGCTCTTGTGGCGGATTCCCCTTTTACCTGGGGACTTACCCCGCTTTTGTCGCGGATTCCCCTTTTACCTGGGGACTTACCCCCGCTTTTGTCGCGGATTCCCCTTTTACCTGGGGACTTACCGGTGCACCACCCTGACCGCAGAGAGTTCTGAGTCCTCGTTGGGGTTATGGCTGAGTCCCCGTACGGGCCACCACGTGTCGCTACCGCCTCGACCAGCAAGGAGACGCGACACCGGACTCTTCTCTCTGCCGTTTATTCAGGACCTTTTTTTTTAATCTTGTGACCCCAACCCCGGGGAGAATTCCCCACAGCCTTAAGTACCCGCTGGGTAGCCAACCCTGATACGCCACGTGGGAACCACCAATAGGTTCAGGTGCGCGGAAGCAAGCCAGATTCTTTGCCTTAGCCATATCAGGAGTTGTTTACCACGAGAGCACTCGCCATCGGGAAGGCGGAGGGCGGAAACCGGCACCATCTTCCAGGTGCGGCCTCTCGCAGCTCTCTACACTCCTCATCTGAAATCACTTTATAGTTCAGAGTCACGTGGCTTAAAATACATTCACTGGATGAACCACAATTCATGGTAGTTTGTGAACTTTTTTACACTTGGGTCAGTGCCTTAAGGTCTCTACATTTCTGAGCTTTTCTTTTTGTGTTTGTGTGTGTGTGTGTGTGTGTGTGTGTGTGTGTTTCAATTTTATTTTATTAGTGAACATACTGTACAGAGGGGTTACAATTATATGGGCAGGATAATGCATACATTTCTTACCAAGCATTGCAGCTTCCTCCTTTGTTTACCCTTCACCTCCCTTCCCAGCCTCCCCCCACCCCCCCACCTAATCCTTCCCCCTCTTTCCACCCCCCACCGACATTGTAAAGCTCGTTTTTGACATGACAATTTGTACTTCTCATTGTTGCAACAGGTCCACCTGAATCCTTAAACGACTTGTTTTTCCCCATCTCCTCCACTGATCCTTGTCTTCTATCCAATGTAGTTTAAAAACCAGAATAAATAAATTCTAAGGAGAAAAGAAATAGAACTAAATAGATCTCTCTTTTTTATGTTGTTATGTTGTAATTTTAAATTGCCTAGCATCTGGAATGGAGACTCAATTTCTTCCCAAATCTGAGGTTAGCCTTCAGAAAAAGTCATTGCAGACTTTGCCTCCCAGACTTGTGTCTCTTTCCTTCTTCTTTAAGTTTACACCTGTGAGATCTGTCTGTGTTTCTTATCAGTCCTCCAGTGTCATTTTTTTTTACTGCCTCTTTTTTTTTTTTTTTTTTTTTTGTTGGTTGTGGAGCCTGAACTCTGGGCCTGGGCATTGTCCCTCAGCTGTTCAGCTCAGGATAGTACTCTACCACTTGAGCCACAACACCACTTCCGGTTTTTTCTGCTTATGTGGTGCTGAGGAATGGAACCCAGGGCTTCATGCATGCAAGGCAAGCACTCTACCACTGAGCCACCTTCCCAGCTCCTTTACTGCCTCTTACTTCACATGTTTCTTTTGTATTTTGTTGTTTCAGTTTTGGTAGTTCTTCATAGAAATATCCTGGTCTGATTTTATTTTATCTGAGATAGAAGAGAAAGTCTAAAAGAGCTTTTAGCCTTGTCAGGCAGACACAAGTTCACATTCCATTTGTTGTTGTACTGGGACCAACATTTCTTCATTTCTTAGAGTTCAAAATAGTTCATTGACAAAATGCAATACGTTATTAAAAATTGTATTATTTCATTCATGTGCATGAACAATAGGGCTCAGGTAAAAGGAAAAATATCAGATACATGCCATGTTTTCTATAATAATCATTAACAAATTTTAAGTGTGTTATACTCATTAATATCCATGTTAGTGGATTTCACTGGGACATTTCTATACATGCACACATTGTGCTTTGATTATGCTTCTTCTTTTCCACTTATTTCTGCTTTACATTCATGGCAACTTTAGGTTTTTATTTTTGTCTTAATGAGATTTTCTTCTAGATGAAATATTAAATGAAATCATGTTGACATATAACTTAAAATTATGGTTCCAAATATATTTTAGCAAAAAAGCAAATTTCAGCTGAAGAAATTGATAAAACAAAAATTTCTTTGAAAACAAATGCTGCCCATTAAATATCTACAAGTTTATATAAACTAACATATATTTGTTTCCCTAATGTCATGCTATTATTTTTCAGATAAAAAATTAAAAACTACTTCTGCAAGAATTCAAGAATGATGCATATTGAACCGTCTTATTCTTCTCCAATAGTCTTGGAAATGATCACAATATCATCACTATTAGTATTCCTTATGAAAGACCCTAGTCCCCTAGGATACTTTCGTCAACAGGAGGGCACCCCAGAAAACTCAGACTCCAGGCCGGGAGATGCAATAAGCAAGAGGAGTTTATTTGACGTTTGCGCAAACGGACTCTCTGTCCCGAGCAGACAGGGAGCCCCGAGCAGCAGTTACAAGCCCTTTTTAAAGGCAAAACCCACAAGATTAACGCATAACACAAAGCATCCCATGATTGGTCCATTTAAAGGTCACCATATACACCAACAATCACTTTGCCATGCGGGAAATTTTGTAACATTCTTTGTAAAATGACTGGCCCATGGTTGGTTTAAGGGGGGGGTTACATGGTTACAGGCCTCTGATTGGTTGACATTTGGCTTAGCTTGTGGTCTTGCCAGGTGGTCGTTGTCTCAAGGTCCTGTCTGGGGAATTTCTAAATGGGAACTGAGGAACACGTACTGTCTGTTCTTTATCTACGACCACTGACCTTGTCCTGGGGCCAGCATCTGGTCCCTGAAACTTCTTAACTCATTTTTGGGAAGGGAAGGGTCAGTGCCAGCGTAAGCAAGTTTACAGAAGCAGAATCAGCAGTTAGCAAATTAGCAAATTGTAAAATGGACTCAGCCCTAATTTTTCTAATTCTTCACTTATAAGTAGTATTCAGTTTGCACCAACAATGTAATAACCATTCTGGATTATTGTACTAGTTTGGGGAGAAGTGTGCATTTACTATGCTAGACTGTGAAAAAAATCGCTCAGTATATATCTATATATGGTCTGCTTTGCACCATAGCTAATTAATTTAAGAAAATCATTTTGTAATCCTTATGTGGTGTATTTTTGTTTCTAGGAAAACATCACTTTACATGCTCCACTGACTTTTATTGAACACAGACAAAAATTTCAATTTTGTTTAAATTTGGATAGAGATGTAGTATGTATTGAACCATTAATAGCTTCAATTATGAATTCAGGTAGAAATTATTTCATAGTTAAGAAATAGGAAATGTTAATAATTTTTATAATCAGTACAAAATAAATAAGAAAAAATTCCATGAAAATTTATTGGTTTTATTGAATATGTAAAATTATTAAAAGCCCATATTCTTTGACATTGAACCATGAATTTTTTCATATGACATATTTCATGTGATATTACCATGCTATCATTCCCTCTCAATATTATCATAATATCAAAATTATCATGATAATGTCAGTATGATCAATACTATGATAACATAATCAGCTCTGGTTTTGAGATTAGATGGTTGTGTTCACCTACAATGAAAAAGTTTTAAAAAGTGTATGATACTCTCTTGATGTCTACTTAATTTTCATTCTTGTGATGATACATCAGCTTTGAATTATCTTCTATCTTCCAGGACATTTTATGTCTTAGATGGAGTCACACATTTCTCCTAAGATTTGTTTTGAAATCTACTATTATAATGGTAGATAACTTTTTAGTATCTGAGAGAGCAGTCCCAAATTCTAATTTTATTTGTAATTACAAAATTAATCCATTTATAATCTACATGTTCATAACTCCTAAAGGTGACACAGGTACAGAAATCCTTTCTGTAGATGAATCTCACCAATAAAGTGACATTCCATTTATTCTATCATTTTTTGTAGGTGGAGGTCAAGTACTAGGGCTTAAACTCAGGTCCTAGGTTGTGTACTTCATCTTTGCCTTAACTTTTTCTCCCAAGAATTGTGTTCTACTATTTGATTCACACCACTATTTCCCACATTTTGCTTGTTTGTTGGAGACAAGACTCTCATGGACTTTCCATGCTCAAGCTGAATCTCAATCCTTAGATCCAGGCTTCCTGAACTGCAAGGAAAACAGATGCAGGCCACTGATACCTGGCTTAACTTGTTTTTGATAGTTAAAATAAAAGGTGTCAAGATTTGTATTGTTTTGTTATGCCACTATTTGCCATGCTTTTACTGCATTAAGTAATGAGATTCCCTCTGAAATTAACATACATGGGTCCATGTAAATTCACAGGAATTGTGGATTGTGTTACATGGTGCTAAAACTCCAGGACTCAGTACTAACTTTTTGTTTTAATGACAGAATTGTAAAGAGTAGTTAATTAAATAAAACAACAGGAAAAAAGAGAAAAAATTACATTGTTCCACTTGTGAATTGAGAATGGAGTTTAAGGAAGCAGACAATGTCTAGTAGTACTTTGACCTATATGAAAGTTTACCAATTTTCCTTTTCCATAGCTGGAGTATCATGTAAGGATGGAGGAATTGGAACTGTCACCAAAAATCAAGTTCAAGGTGACTGCCTCCTCCCTACACTTGGGAATTTCTTTACCAATCTACAGTCACTCAGATCAATGTAAAGAGCCATTTAATTTAACTCATTGTACATTAAAAAATAAATAAACCCATGGAGTGTTTCAATTAGTTGATGGTTGTGTGTGGGTCTGAAAACAAATCAAGTGATATTGCATGGAAAGTTTCCTCCAAGTCAATTTAGACTTTAGAATTCCAAGGTCACTCTTATGAACAGTACTAAGAGTGCAAGTGGGAAATCACAGCCCCACTAGTTCAACATTTCTTTTGATTTTTGTAGTCCTGAGAAAGAAAAAAAAGGGGAGAGGTCAAAGGAAAGAGGGGACTCTAGTTTTTAACATGAGATGTAACTAGCCATTCCCCAAATGGCAGGGCTTCTTAAACAAAAATAAAAAGTCAGCAGCTGAGGTGAGAACAGAGTTGAGGATGGTGAAAGGCAAGCTTTTCTTGCAACAATTTCTAGATTTTTAGATAGGTCATAGTAGCTGGGTTTGCAGAAAGCCACTTTGTCTAAATTTAAACTAAACTGAAAATGTATTTGTATGCATGCTTGTGACAGCTTGTGGAATATTTCATGAAAAATATTGAAGGTAATTTAGAGGTAATTCTTGAATTTTTTTTGGTCAGTCATGGGGCCTGAATTCTGGGCCTGGGCAGTGTCTCTCAGCTCTTCAGCTCAAGCTAATGCTCTACCAATTGACCCACAGGCCACTTCTGGCTTTTTCTGCTTATGTGGTGCTGAGGAATCAAACCCAGGGTCTCATGCATGCAAGGCAATTGCTCTACCACTGAGACACCTTCCCAGCCCCTTTGAATTTTTATTGTATAATTCTTTAAATACTGTTATTGTCATTGCATTATTATTCTTTAATAATATCCTTGTTTCTAGGTGTGATAACCCTATTCTTTACATTGATATGTTTTCTAAACTACATAAAAATGATTGCTACTCTTTTTGGAGGAAAAAACTACTCACTTAGTTAAATCTGTCTCTTTTGTGGTTCCAGAATTCCTTTTGCTAATGTTTTCCATTATTTTCCAATTTATGCCATTTTCTTTTACAAAAAAAAACTCTATCCCTAAATTTGCTGTCATCCTTCTAAATTTTTCAGGAATACCAATTAGCCCAAATTCTGTCACAAGCTCTCTAAGGTACTAGATTCTTTCCTACTAAAAATTAGGGTCATGGAAGTTAGTAGTGAATCTGTGAGGACATAAAATCATAGAGTGATGTAATTTTATGTGTGAACTCTTGAGTGGACAAAGGCGTGGAAATACCTCTGTGTATGTTCTCAAGATTTTTGAAACTGCCGAGAAGTCAGAAATTGAAATAGTAGATCCTACAAAGATGATTGCTTGTGAAAGTTAGCAGGTATTATCCAATCAACAGGAGTCTATGAACACCCAAAATGTGAATGAATTAAGGACAAATTCTTCTCATTCCTTGAACTAGGACATTTTTTTTGCCTTGGAATATTAAATGAACATTAGAAAACCTAGATCTCAGTCCTTATCTTTAGCATAAGATGCACAACTGTGTTTTTTTTCCTTTTTCTTTTGGTTCCCCAGCTCTGATGGTAGATCATGTAATTCCTCAGTTTTTTCAACTACTATAATTGAGCCAGTTTTCATAATCTTCTCTTCTTCTTCTATCTTCATTCCTCTCAGTCTCCAACCCTTTCCATCCCACTTGATCTGTTTTTCTTCAGAACACTGATAAACAAGTTAGTGGCAACATGGGGCCTCACTGTTTCTTGAGCAATCTTCCATTTGCACATAATTGAGTTCTGATCTTTTCCTCCAAACTTCATTTTAGCCAGTGCCTCCATTCTTGGAGAATAGGGTGTGTTTTCAAAGTTCTTCCTATAAATTTAGGTGTTTGCTTTGACACACCCACAATACTCCTACATTAACACACCCTGGTTTCTTGTCCTAGAAAAGATTTAAATCAGGGTTGGGAAGGTGGCTCAGTGGTAGAGCGCTTGCCTTGCATGCCTGAGGCCCTGAGTTCGATTCCTCAGCACCACATAAGCAAAAAGAAAAAAGCCAGAAGTGGCGCTGTGGCTCAAGTGGTAGAGTGCTAGCCTTGAGCTGAAGAGCTGAGGGACAGCACCCAGGCCGAGAGTTCAGGCCCCACGACCGGACCCAAAAAAAAAAAAAAAGATTTAAATCAATTCATCTAAATAACATGCCATCATCTTTCCCGGCCTCACAACTTGTCTTCTTTTTTGTCTTTTCTTTTTTGGTACTGGGGATCGAACCCAGGACGTAGCACTTGCTAGGCAAGTGCTTTGCCACTGAGCTACATCCAAGCCTACAACTTGTCTATCTAATTGAAACTATCGACTTTTTTTTCCTTTAGCATTTTCCATTTCATTCTCACATGCTAGAAAGCAAATTTTGCTTCAAATGTAATTGAGAATATAGGCCATTACCATGGACAGCCCAGAGAGATTCACAAGAGGCTCATGACAAATTGTAGTCCTTGCTGTAGTTTGATTGGATGGTTCTTGCTTTACATCCAATCCTCATCACTGTTTGAACTCATTCATTTACCCTTATTTCTCAACAATTTTAATAGTTACAATATTTTTATGTATGTACAATATTTTTATGCATATATATGTATATGTTTGCATGTATATATTATCATTAAGTAGTTGTACAAAAGGGTTTCAATTCAACACATCAGTTTAGAAGCACAAAGCATATTGATAAATGTCACCCTTGCATCATTTCTCCCAACCACACCCATTCCCCAAACCCCAAAGGTAACTGGTTACATTTTCACATATATAATATTGAATATTCAATTTGTATTCACCCACCATTTCCTCTATCCATTTATCTCTAATTTCTAGATCTATCCTTGGAACCATCTTCCTGACTTTCAATTACATCAGAGTTATTTGTGTTACTGTGTTTTATTTACCACTTATAAATTTATTCTTTCCACCATGTATAAACTTCAGGATGTAGAATATTTATATTTCCAGCATCTCACCTATAGCTTAATTTATGTGCTTGCAAATATTAAGCAGGTATCTCTATTCTGAGTTTGATCTATTAACCTTTAATATGACCATATTTGCAGCCGAAGATTTTATGAATGTAATTGGGACTAAATGAAGTCTTAAAGCTAAAATGTGGACATGCTTAGAAGAGGACAAAGAAACAACTAATCTTTTCCTCTATCTTTTCAGGAGCACCAAGGAAACATACAAGAATATAGTAATTGCTGCGCACTGGTGACTCGTTCCTCTATTCATGTGTAGTTAACTTAGGAGTCTGAGATCTGAGGATAAGGTTGGAACGATCTGGAGCAGGAAACTCTGTCAGACTCTCTTTTCCAATTAACCACCCAAAAGCAGATCTGTGGTTCAAGTGACAGAGTGACAGCCTTGAGCATTAAAAAGCTACAGGATAGTGCCCAAGCATTGAATCCAAGTATCAGTGCCAGAAAAAAAGTGAGAAAGTAGAGGTTTACAAACCAAATCAAGAATTTACCTGCTTTGCACCTTGACAATTGAGACAAAATAAATACTTGTTTGTTTTTTTAAGCCATGTTAGTTATATTATTATATTAGCCCAAGCTGATAAAGACAGTGAATGGATGTATTTATTAGGGAAATATTTTATAAATATTTGATATCTTCTTCTTATATATAAAATTGAAACACAAGGATAAATTATTAAATAATATACCTATTGAAATGACAAAGTTTAGTATTTTCCAAAGTTTTATTTTTCTCCAATTAATTCACAGAAATTAAAAGTGATTATATATTGCATTTTTAAATATATATTAAAATGTAGCTACTGACTTGAATGGAGTAACCAAATGTTATTTAAGAATTGTTCAATGTTGATATTAAAGTCTGTAAAACATTAAAGACAATTATTAGTTGGAGAAATATCCCTCTATTAAACTTATGCTATAACTTCCAGCAATTCAGAAACCTCCCACCCAAAAAAGTACTATTTTTTCATGAAAATCATTATTTTAACCTATAAAGATATATCTCTCATTTAAATAGATTCTAATAAGCTTAAACATTTTAAGTTCATCAAACTTAACTTGTAAAAAGTCATAATATGTAAAATGCTTAATTTCAAATGACAAAGTCGTGGATCTGGCTATTTATTTTAAATATATAAATATGAGGACAAATTTATATAATTCCTTCTAGTTCTAATTCCTTCATTCATCAAATCACCCTAAAGATATTAACATATGAAATGAAAAATTACATGAGATAATAACTATAAGAATAATCAGCATAAAATTTGATTCATACTAACAGCAATGTGAAAACTCTCTATATTTTATATTCTATTGAAGTCCATCAACATTTTTATTGTGAAAATACTGTACAGAGGGGTTAAAATTACATGGGCAAGATAATGAGTACATTTCTTATCAAGCATTATTGCCTCCTTCTTTGTTTCCCCTTCCCGTCCCTTCCCATCCTGCCCCCCCACCACTTGCCAGAGTTGTAAAGTGTTTTCAACATAACGACTTGTACATCTCATTGCTGCAATAGGTCCACCTGTATCCCTATTTAAACAATTTTTAAACCATTGAATTCACAATTATAAATAGCGTCAGCGAAATCCTAAAACATAATCCTGAACATGTTATAGAATTTTTAGAACCTATTATTATTTTAAAATTATTTCAATAGAGCTTTATACCTCACGAGAAAACTCTGTATTATCTGATTTCTATCCGGGATTAAATGTGGACAAACAAACTAAAAACAGCAAGTAGGTTCAATAGTGAAGGGGAGAAAAATCAAGCACATTGGTAGGCCACTGTGTAAATACTATATGTAAAATATACAAGACTGCTAGATTTAATTAAATTTCAAAATGCCACTTTGAATCAATATGCCCCATACAGATTGAACAGGATGACTGGATCAATCACAGCTTTTATTTTTCATTAAATTGAACTTAGCTACATACATGCTGTTGAAAACAATCAATTCAGATAAAATAGTGGATAGTTACCACAAAGCAGTCCAAAGTTTCATACTTACACATCATATATAAAATGCTGTATTCTGATAGTAAGTCAACTGCTTGACTTTGTACCATGCAGGTTTTATAAAAGAAATGAAATAATCATAACACACTTAATTTGGAAGAGAGACAGATCTTCATAGAAACAAATTGGCAGTCTCAAACTCTACTATAATTGGCAAACATTATTTATCCAACATCCAATTTTTAATAACATCCTCTTCATTTTTCAGAACAATTACTTTGGGAAACTCTGTTTCCTGGCACTCTCTCCCAGGACCTAGGAAGTGAGACAGACATGCTCTGATTCAAGTTAAGCAGACAGTGTTATCTTCCTCTGAAATCTGCCATTTGGTCATTCTTTTTTTTTTTTTTGTCGGTCATGGGGCTTGAACTCTGGGCCTGGACTACATCCCTCAGCTCTTCAGCTCAAGGCGAGCGCTCTACCACTTGAGTTACAGCGCCACTTCCGGTTTTCTAGTGGTTTTATTGGAGATAGGAGTCTCACAGTCTTCCCTGCCTGGGGTGGCTTTGAACTGCGATTCTCAGATCTAAGCCTCCTGAGTAGCTAGGATTACAGGCGTGAGCCACTGGCGCCCGGCCTGGTCATTCATTTTTAAAAAGGGTATTGCTTGATTAGATTTGGCCACATTATGCTAATTAACAAGAACACCAATCCTGTTTAACAAAATTAAGCCATCATAGATTTTATTGTAGTTGGTTGTGGGACTTGTACTCAGGACTTGGACATTGTCCTTCAGCTTTTTTGCTCAAGACTAGCATTCTACCATTTTGAGCCACAGCAACACTTCCAGTTTTCTGGTTGTTAATTGGAGATAAGAGACTCAATGATTTTCCTGCCTGGACTGGCTTCATACTGTGATCCCCAGATCTTAGGCTCCTAAGTAGCTAAGATTACAGGTATGAGCTACCAGTGCCCAGTTGCAAAGACATTCTTATATAGTGATTGTTGCTCAGAGAGTAAACAGCTTTTCATAATCCCATATAAGATATACAGGAATATACATATGTATATATACATATATATGTATACAAATATATACATATATATTTAATTTGCATGCTGACACTTGGGCTTGAACTCAGGAACTGTGCACTCTCCCTTAGTTCTCTACTACCTGACCCCAGATTCACTTTTGGCTTTTTGTTCATTAACTAGAGGTAAAAGTCTCACAAATTTCCTTGCCTGACATGGATTTGAACCATTATCCTCAGATCTCAGCCTCTTGAGTTGCAAGGATCACAGGCATGAGACATTGCCACCCAATGTCAGGGTATACAGCTATTTTGCTGGCCTCTAGCTAACAATCAGGTGGAGGAGAATTCAAGACAGCATCCATGCTTTATTTACCTATACTCTGCTTTATGTATAACTTATGCTTATGTTTGTAGTTTATTTATAAAAACAAAACACATAGCCTGTTCATTTTCCAGGAAGGATGGGGATGATTTAAAAGTGAGACAAAGAAGCCGGGCGCTGGTGGCTCATGCCTGTAATCCTAGCTACTCAGGAGGCTGAGATCTGAGGATCGCGGTTCGAAGCCAGCACGGGTATGAGAGACCATAAGACTCCTATCTCCAATAAACCACCAGAAAACCGGAAGTGGTGCTGTAGCTCAAGTGGTAGAGCTCTCGCCTTGAGCTAAAGAGCTGAGGGACAGCGCCCAAGCCCAGAGGTCAAGCCCACGACCTACCAAAAATAAAAAGTGAGACAAAGAAAGAAATGAATCTATTGCATGTCTCACCCCCTTTGACCACAGAATATAAAATTTGAATGTTCTCATTGACTAGGGTTTTAGCAAGCATTGAAAAGAAAAACTGTATGTATTTTATCTTTTTTTAAAAACTGGAATGGACACATTCTGAAGTTAATAAACAATGCAGACTACTCTCACTTCAGACATGTTCCTAATTTATAAGCACACTCTGATTAATCTTAGGTTTGATAACTTACTAAAATTATACTTAGAGATGTTATATTCCTGGGTGTGTTTTTATTATAGATAAAAGTGAACTGTTACATTTCACTGGGAGAAAGGAAATATAATTCCTATAGTTTTATAGGAATTATATAAAAGCATTATAAGAAAGTTTCAAGCGTAGATCTTCTATTTGTTTTTCCTCTGCTGAGAAATGGAAGCTCCTGACATTGAATTGGGTAAGATACAACTGCATGGAATATGGCCAATCAAGAACACTTATCTGAGCCTTGGTGTGGTAACTTCAATGAGTAGATCTTGCATTGACATGGGTGATTTCTCAAGTGGCTGAATTTCAACCTCAACTCCTGTGGAAGTCATGATGATATCACATACCCTGAATATCTACCTTCAATCTTACATTAAACTACCTTATATGGCCAACTATATCCCACATCACATTGTTAGACTGTCTAGATGATCCAAATCTCCCTGCAAATCAAAAAAATCCAATAGGCATGATATAATGATTCCTAAGGTATAAAGCATAAAGTATAAAGGCCAGCTTTCAATTTTAACCACTTTGCATTATTTATGGAACCAAAATAGTCATAGCTATACTAGTAAACATACTGTCAGTACTTAAATCTCTAAACATATTTTTGAGACCAAATTTCTCTTTTTAATATATGTTTTATTATAAAAGTACTGTACAAAGGGGTTACAGTTACATGAGTAAGGTAATGAGTACATTTCCTATTGAGCATTGTTACCTCTTCCTTTGTTTTCCCCTACCATCTCTTCCCATTCCACCTCTCCAACTCCCCCTCCCCCCAAGTTGTAAAGTTCATTTTCAACATAGTGTCTTGTACATCTCATTGTTAGAGTGGAAGACAAAATTTCTTTCTGTAATATATTTCAATGTTTCCTTTAAAGTAGAAAGGCCTCCAATCTTTTACTTATGCATACTGCACGATCACAATTGTGCATTGCATTCATTTTACTCAGCAATGTATTTTGCATTAAGTGTGAAAATATGAATGTCTTCTGTAACACAAGAGCTAACAGTTCAAGTGTATGATGAGTCATTCAAACTAATAACATGGGCAAAGGCCATAGTGGTAAGGAATATTCAACTCATTGAATTACCTGAATAGACACACAATGTTAACTGAAGAGAATTTATATTGTTCCTATATAAAACCTTTTACTATTCCAAAAAGGACAAAAGGAGAAAAGTAAATGATATTTTATAAAGAACTTTTTTCTATGGTTGTAATTTTTTTGGGGGGGTCCGGTCATGGGGCCTGAACTCTGGGCCTGGGTGCCATCCTTCAGCTCTTCAGCTCAAGGCTAGTGCTCTACCACTTGAGCCACAGCGCCACTTCCTGGTTTTTTTCTTTTTGCTTATGTGTTGGGGAATCGAACCCAGGGCCTCATGCATGCAAGGCAAGTGCTCTACCACTGAGCCACCTTCCCAGCCCTGGTTGTGATTTTTTATTCAATTAATTTAAGTAAAATTCACAACACCCTCTGAGCTCTAACACATTCCTTTAACAGGAATAAATTGATACTGTACAAGATCTTGGTAACTTGTATAAGCCATTGAATAAATTAGTAGATAATGGAAGTATATTTGAACAGGGTTGTTATTGGCTAATACATCCAAGTTTATTAGTATGCTACCCTGTTCTTTAAGAGAGAACTATCCCCAGTCTCTGAGGTCAAAATTACAAACTAGAAAATATAGACCTGTAGAATATAGAAACTGGGAAAATTGAGAACTTGAAAATATAGGAAAATCATATTTTTAATTAGGTACAAAAGGACGTGGGTACTCAAAAGGGGTAGGGTCGGGAATGGAAAGGGATGGACAAATGAAGAGGAGAGTAGGAGAAAAATACAATTAAGAATCCAAAGTATATCCTACAAAATTAAAAAGACTTAAGGAAGGTGTGGGTAGGGGATGAATGGGTGAGACTATTGGAAGATGTGACATTAATCAAAATATATTAATAAACTACTTTAAGTGGCAATTCCATTGTGCATCTACTTACAGATAATAACAATAAAATAATTGATGTATTATTTAATGAATAATAGTTTATCTATAATTTATATTTTGTTATACAAACTGAATAAATTATATACATGGAAAAACAACCCAGATAGTCAACTAAATATACAAACAAAGGTTATACATGTCTAACTAACCTGAAAAAATAATTTCTATTATCTCATGATACTATTTTTATAAAGATAAGTTCAGTAAATCTATTTTACATTTATATTGCATTTTATTCAGTTTTCATATCCATTACATAAATAAATCTCTAAATCAAATTTAGGGGGGAAAGGCATGGAAAGAATGGTATTGTACATCTATGTTGAAAAATGCACTTTACATTTTAGGTGGAGGGAGGGGAGTGTAGATGAGGAGGTGGGAGGGCACAGATGGTAGGGGAAAAACATTGCTTGGTAAGCAATGTACTCATTACCATGCTCATGCAACTGTAACCCCTCTGTACAGTATTTTTACAATAAAAAAACTTATTTAAAAAGAATGCTATTGTATCATTTGAAGAAAAAGTGAGAGACCTAGAAAAATTTATGTGACATGAAGTAAGTCAAGTCCAGAGAGAAAAAGGATGCATAATTTCACATATATGTGTAAGTTAGATATAGCTTATAAACTTACAAGCAAACATATTAGGTGGTATTCAGGCTTACAAAAATGTATGAACTGAAATATGGTAGATTCAAGGGAGAACTTGAGTACTGTAATTCCTTAAAAAGGCAAAACCAAAGTTAAAGGAAATAAGTTCCAAGGTACAGTACTTGAAATGGATGGGGTAGGGGCAAGGGAAAAGATTGCTTTCTAGAATTCACCATATAGTCTACAAAATTAAGAAAAGGAGGGAAGGATTGAGTAGGTGAGGGATGGGTGAGGATGTTGAAAGTGGTGACTCTGATCAAAGTACATTACATTTATGAACTGATTTGTTAAGTGGCTTTTTTGTAAAACTACTTAAAGATAACTTAAAAATGCCCTGCTAGAAACACACACGCGCACACACACACACACACACACACACACACACACACACACACAAACACACATACACACACACACACAAACACACACACACACACACACACAAACACACACACAAGAGATATCACTGTCGTCAGATAATTTCTGAGAAAGAAATTGAGACTGAAATCATGACAGAGGAAAAGAAAAATGATAAAAAGTCTGAAAGAATAATTTGCTTCAAGATAATATTTAATTTAAAAAAAACTGTGATGAGGTACAATGAGATTATTTTAAACACAGACTTCATTTTAAAAGTAAATAAAACCATACCCAAAGTACAATATATTAGTAAAGAACATAATAAATAATATGGATTCATACCTTATTTCACCCCTTTCCAAACTTTAGACTTAACAATACTATTTAAAAAAAAACATAAAATAAGCCAGACATAGTGACTTACACCTGTAATTTTAGCTACTCTAGAGACTGAGATCTGTGTATTGAGGTCCAGAGTCAGTCTGGGAAGACACATCCATAAGATTCCTATCTCCAAATCATGAGGGAAAGGTCGAATTGAAGGTGTGGCTCAAGCAGTTCAGAGTCATGTATGAGAGAAAAATCCAAGGTAAAAGCACAAAGTCTAATGTTCAAACACCATTAGTTGAAATGAATGTTAAATGTTAAATAATATTTGTTACTGCCATTACTTTCATGTCCCTTTAGGATAGAAGGTTTCTAAACAAAGCTTTTATCAGCTGTGCTAGGACTTGCATTTTCAAAGGATTCTTTGAACGTCTTTCTCTCATTCTCATTTGTGGCGGAGAGTTGTTTGATATAACCAAGTCAACCTTCATTTTAGGGACAACAGCATGCCTTTAAAGAATGCATGTAGGCCAAATGAAACTGAGAAAATAAGGGGAGGAAAGAAGGAAAGAGTACATACATACAGGAGGAAGGAAAAAAGTAAAAGAAAAAAATAAGATCTACCACGGTTCAAAGCCAGCCCAGGCAGAAAAGTCCATGAGACTCTTATCTCCAATAAACCCCCAGAAAACCGGAAGTGGCTCTGTGGTTCAAGTGGTAGAACACTCACCTTAAGCTGAAGAGCTCAGGGACAGTGCCAAAGCCCAGAGTTCAAGCCCCACAACTGAAAAAAAATCTACATTCCAGATTTTAGTTTTGTTTCTATATTTATTTTTAATTAGCATATGTTAAATAGTATAAGAGGGGGTCATTATGATAATTCCATAAATGCATAGAGAGTACTTTTAATACATTTATCCTCTATAATGTATTCTCATGTCACTCTTCTCTTCATGCTTTGTTGATGATTGGTGGTTTTCACTAGGCTCATTCTTTCCCTCCTTCCTTCCCTCCCTTTCTCCCTTACTGCTTCCCTCCCTCCCTCCCTCCTTCCCTCCCTCCCATTCTTTTTTCCTTCCTTCCTTCCTTCCTTCCTTCCTTCCTTCCTTCCTTCCTTCCTTCCTTCCTTCCTTCCTTTCTTCCTTCTTTCCTTCCTTCCTTCCTTTTGATTTTATTCTTTCTTTATTCTTCCTTCCCCTCATCTACATTTTTACCTATCTATCATCTGTATCTCTGTACCTATCATCTATCCATCTATCATCTTTCTATTTGTCTAAGCTATTTCAATGATCTTCATCACTCAAATTCATTTTCCTTCCCCTACCCTCTCTTTATTGTCATCAGGCTGTTTTTATTTTACATTAAAGTACTAGTATGGCTATTTTCTTATGTTACTTTGTTATTTACTTTTTATTATCATTATTACAATTTTAGGTGTAAAATCTAAAAGCCAGCAAAATCATTCCATATTTATTTTGTTGGGCCTCCCATCAGGAGTTCAATCTGCATTTTAATCAGTTTTCCTGTAAATTACATTATTTCCTTCTTAATGGCTGAATATATGTGGAGTAAATATACCCATTTTCTTTCTTCTTTGGTTGTTGGGAACTTAGGCTGACTCCATAGATTGGATATCGTGAACAGTGATGCAATAAATATTGTTATACACGTGTCTTTCTAGTATGCTTTACCAGATTTCAAATATATTACCAAAAGTGATAGAGCAGTGACCTACAGAAAGATTATTTTTTAGTTTCTAAATTATCTAGATACATGTTTCCATAATAGTTGTATTAGCTTACATTTGAACAGTATGTAAGTGTTTCTTTCACCTTGAAGCCTAGCCAAAATTTGTTATTGTTTATTTCCTTGGTGATTTCCATTCCAACTGGGGTAAGATAGAGTCTTAGTGTAGTTTTGATCTTCATAGAATTCCATTGTGTATATATACCACATTTTCTTGATCCCTTCATCTACTGATGACATCTGGGTTGGTTCTATATCTTAGCTATGGTAAATAATGCTGCAATGAACCTAAGTGTTATGGTAGCTTTAGTGTAGCCTTGTTTGTGATTGTTTGGCTAAATTCCCATGAGTGGGATTGCTGGATCATTGGGGAGCTCTATGTTTGGTCTTTTAAGAATATTGAATGTTTTTTCATGTATTTATAAGCCACTTGTACTTATTCTGAGAAATAATTGCCGAATTCATTGTTCAATCAATTATCAGCTCTCTTGCTGTTTAATTTTTGGGTGTTTTGCATATATTGGATGTTGATTCTATCTATTGGTTCTTTAAATAGTTGAAGTTTATCTCCCATGTCATAAGTCTTCTCAGTTTGGATGAGTGTTTCTTATAATGTGCAAAAACATTTTAATTTGATGCAGCCTTGCTTTTATTTTATAGATAAGTAGAGCTTTATTCATAAAATAATCACCTTTGCATAAGACTCCCAGGAGTTTCTTGCTGCCTTTAAGTGATTTCAAACCTTCTCAAGATCCTAGTCAAACAAAAACAAAAGATAGATAAGAAAAATGGAAGGGATGATTCTGATCAAGATGCATTGTATTCCAAGTCTGACTTGTAGAACTGAAACATTTCTGAATTTCTTATTATTTTTTTAATTGTATTTTATTTTATTTGAGAACATACTGTACAGGGGGGCTACAATTGCATGGGCAGGATAATGCATACATTTCTTACCAAGCATTGCAGCCTCCTCCTTTGTTTACCCTTCACTTCCCTTCCCCGCCTCCCCCCTCCCCCCACCCAATTTTACCCCCCTCCCCCCACCCAATTGTACCCCCCTCCCCCTCCCACACCGACATTGTAAAGCTGGTTTTCACATGACATTTTGTACTTCTCATTGTTGCAACAGGTCCACCTGAATCCTTAAACGACTTGTTTGTCCCCATCTCCTCCACATGTTATACTGACATCAAATATAGTGAAAGCGGGGGTTACACTGTGGGGGAGGGACATACAAAGCAACAAAGAAATAATCTTATAAATGCGTTAGAAACACATGCATGAAAGAAACGAAAACATTAAAATACATATTTAAGGGTTCATTTTCCTAACATCACATTATCTGACCTTTTCCGCTTGACTCATACTTATACTAGATATTGCAAATAAGGGAAATCATGGGACCTATGCTTCTTTGGTCCTGGCTTACTTCACTTAATATAATTTTTTCCAAACCTTTCCATTTCCTAACAAATGGGGAAATGTCATTCTTTCTGATGGAGGCATAGAATTCCATTGTGTATATATACCACATTCGATTGGGAGAAGATCTTTACTAGCCATACAACGGACAAGGGTCTCATATCTAAAATATACTTGGAACTCAAAAAATTAAACCACCCAACAACAAATCCTCAAAGAAATAACTGCCCAATAAATAAGTGGGCGAAAGACTTAAAGAGAAGCTTCTCTGAAGAAGAAACAACGATGGCCAATAGACACATGAAGAAATGTTCAACATCCCTAGCCATAAAAGAAATGCAAATCAAAACAACATTGAGATATCACCTCACTCCAGTTAGAACAGCAAAAATCAAGAACTCTAACAACAACAGATGCTGGAGGGGATGTGGACAGAAAGGAACCTTACTTCATTGTTGGTGGGAATGTAAACTTGTTCAACCACTTTGGAAAGCAGTATGGAGGTTCCTCAGAAGACTTCACATAGATCTCCCCTATGATCCAGCAATCCATCTTTTGGGCATTTACCCAAATGTTTACAAACAAGACCACACTAAAGCTACCAGCACAACTATGTTTATTGCAGCATTATTTACCATAGCTAAGATATGGAACCAACCCAGATGCCCCTCAGTAGATGAATGAATTTCTTATTTTTTTAAAAGCCAAACCCAATATGAGAAATAATGAAGGTCAAGTATATTAATGAAATATACACAAAATACAAACAATCTTTGAAGCAAAAGTTTTCTGTGAAAAGCTAAATTGCTTTATCTTGATAATGACCAAACTGAGGTGAGGTGGAATTACAGTGTTGTTTTGATATGTACATTTTTATGACCAGAGATGTTAAATATTTTTCATATGTCTATTGGCCAATCTTTTTGTATCTTTAAATATGTAAATCTTTGAATTTCTCTTTAAGTCTCTAGCCATCTATTAATTGGGTAGTTGTTTATTTGAGGGTTTATTTTATTTTTGTATTATTTTTAGTTTTTATTTTGTCAGTTGGGGGGCTTGAATTCTGGCCTGGGCACTATCCCTGACCTCTTCAGCTCAAGACGAGAGATCTCTCACTTGAGACACAGCACCACTTCCTTGAGGGTTTATTTTTGTAGGTGTTAATTTTGAGCTCTAAGTATATTTTAGATCTGAGGCCCTTGTATGGTATATAGCACATAAAAATCTTCTCCCATGTTTCTATTAATCTTGCTAGCTATATCCTTTGCCATGCAGAAACTTTTAAATTTGATGCAATCCCATTTATGCAGTCTTTCATGGACTTGTTGTGATTGTGGATCTTTACTTAAGAAGTTTTAGCCGAAGTCTAGGAACGCCAATGTTTTCCCTACAACTTCTTGTAATATATTCAGGGATCTGATCTTACACTGAGGTCTTTAATCCATTTTGAATGGAACCTGGTGCAGGGTGATATATAAGGATCTGGCTTCAGTTTTCTGGACATGTGTAGACAATCCTATACTTTTTGTCTTGTATTTATCTTTTTTTTTTTTTTTGTCAGTCGTGGGGCTTGAACTCTGGGCTTGGGTGCTGTCCCTCAGCGCTTCAGCTCAGGGCAAGCACTCTATAACTTGAGCCACAGCGCCACTTCTGACTCTTTCTGAGGAATTGAGCCCAGAGCCTAATGAATGCAAGGCAAGGACTCTACCACTGAGCCACCTTCCCAGCCCCAAGTTTATCTGTTTTGATGAGAGAAAGGGGAAAGAATAGAAATGTAGTGAGAAAAGAGTGAATAAATACAGCATATCATATTCACCAGATATTATGTTGAAAAAGACCTATATAGCTTGTGGATGAGATTGGGAACAGAAAACTGGGTGAAAGCCAAGGAAGGAGGACATTGTTAAAAAGAAATGAACTCATTAAATGACATATAACTGTAACTCCCCATGCATCACCTTGACAATAAACGTTTAAATTGGTTTCTTAAACTCTTAGTCAAATTAACCAAAAGGAAGATGAAAAACAAAACAAAAATTACAAAAGCTAGAGGATTATGATAGAATACTGTGAAAATGTATCTTCTAATAAAATGGATAGTCTAAAAGAAATTTATAAATTTCTGTATACATAAGACCTATTCAAACCAAAATCAAAGAAAATAAACCATCTAAATGTAAAGCAAACATAATGATTGAAAATATAAAACAGCTCCAAATAATTTAAAGCCTGGGATCTCATAGTGTATTGATAAATTTTATCAGATTTTTCAGAAAAATAAATAGTGATACTTCCCTAATTCTTCAAAAATTAGAAAGGAAAAAATGCTAGCAAATTTCTTCTTTGAGTACAGTATTATATTTATATTGAATAAGACCAAGAAAATATAGAATTATGGATCAATAACATTGATGAACACATACATAAGAATTCCCAATTAATATTTTCAAACCAAGTTCAACAACACATTTGGGTGATCATAATACACCGTGATCAAATTGATATTACTGTTATTAATTATCTTTTGTCATTCATGGGGCTTGAACTTTGGACCTGGGCACTGTCCCTGAGCTCTTCAGCTCAAAGTGAGCGCCCTACCACTTGAGCCACAGAGCCACTTCCAGTTTTCTCGTGGGTCAAAGATAAGAGTCTCATGGACTTTCCTGCCCAGACTGGATTTGAACCACGATCCCCAGATGACCTGAGTAGCTAGAATTACAGACATGAGCCACCAGTTCCAGGCTGAAAATTAATATTATTCTATCACTACAGACATGGCTCAACTTAACCCGGTTCAATAAATGCAATATATCCCATAAGCCAAATCAAGGAAAGAATCACATAATCCTGTTAGTTGAGGTAGAAAAGTACTTCGACAAATTTCAATACTAATTCCTGATGAAATCTCTCAGGAAAATAGGATAGTAAAGAATCTATGTCATCATTATAAAAGAATATTCTATAAACTTTTATTCCCTAGTTATACTAAACATGGAAAACATAAAATGATTTTCTCTATAGTCAGAAATAAGTCAAGAGTTTCTGCTTTCCAAACTCTTATTCAGTATCATATTGAATTCTTAAAAGCAGTGAGACAAGAAAAGTTATTTTTAAGCCCCTGAGTCTACAACTTTAAATATAGGTAAGATCTGTCAAAGGACATTTCCACCATATGAATTTGAAATCATTGCAATACCAGAGTATGTCAATAGCGGAAGATACATGGAACTCCATCCAACTGAATCAATTAAAGCTGCTGAGAAAGTACTGCTGGGATTATGGGAGAGTATGATATAATTAAGACCTCTAATTTTTACTTGTAAAAGAGAGGTTTCTAGTTTCTAAAGACACTAGGGGACAGGGGTAGCCCTCAGCATCCTGAGTAGATAAGAATAAGGGATGAATGAGCCCTGTGAAATTTGCTATTAAATTACTTTTAACTGATTTAGAAAAAGTAATAATTATACATTTTAATGAAATTCTGCATGCCATTTTAACACATGCAGCAATTGTGAAATTTTTAAGTTAAGTTAAACTGTCCTCAAGCATATTTCATTTCTTTGTGATGAAACCCTTCAAAACTTTTTATTTTTATTTTAATTTTTATTGTACAGAGGAGTTACAAATACATGGGCAAGATAACGAGTACATTTCTTATCAAGCATTGTTGCCTCCTCTTTGTTTCCCCTTCCCATCCCTTCCCCTCCTCCCCCCCCCAAATATTCCCCCCACCCCTCACTAAAGTTGTAAATTTCGTTTATCGACATAACGACTTGTACATCTCATTGTTGCAATGGGTCCACCTGTATCCCTAGTTAAACGATTTGTTTTTGCCCTTGTATTATTAGTAATTATCTACAGTCAGCCTATTATGCAATAGCACAGCAGAGCTGTTTACTCCAGTCTTACTGTAGCTATGTCCCTGATCATCAACCTTTCCAAATTGTACTACTGCTATAGTCTCACCAGCCTCTGGCAACCAACATTCTCCTCTCAGCTTCTATGCAATCACAGTTATCTATGAGATCAGATACTTGCTTTCCTTTGCAGAGGTTATCTTTGCTCTAACATAATGAATTATACTTTCATTTACATTTCAACAAATGACAAGATTTCATTTTTGGTTTTTTCTTGTTTTTTGTTTTGTTTTTTTGGCCAGTCCTGGGGCTTGAACTCAGGGCCTGGGCTATGTCCCTGAGCCTCTCTGTGCTCAAGGCTAACACTCTACCACTTGAGCCACAGTCCCACTTATGGCTTTTTTTCTGTTTATGTGGTACTGAGGAACTGAACCCAGGGCTTCATGCATGCAAAGTAAGCACTCTACCACTAAGCTCTCACTATTGTTTATAACTGAGTAGTATCATATACACATATACACATATGTATAAAAACATATAGGTGATATTTTTATATTACTTCATCTGCTTGTAGAACCTTAGATTGGCTTTCTTGGCTACTATACATCGTGCTGAATTGAACAAGGGAATACAGATGTCAGTTTAGCATGTCTTTTGTTTTCTTCATATGTGCTTTTGTAGTAGGGCTTGAACTCAGGGTTTGGCACTTTGATTTCACTCTTGTATTCAAGGCTGACATTCTACTGTTTGAGCCACATATTCCTCTCCATATTTTTGTTCATAACTTGGAGCTAAAAGTCTCATGGAAGCAGGGTGCCGGTGGTGCACGCCTGTAATCCTAGCTACTCAGGAGGCTGAGATCTGAGGATCACAGATCAAAGCCAGTCCAGGCAGAAAAGTCCGAGAGACACTTATCTCCAATAAACCCCCAGAAAACTGGAAGTGGAGCTGTGGCTCAAGTGGTAGAGTGCTCGCCTTTAGCTGAAGAGCTGAGAGATAGAGTCCAAGCCCAGAGTTCTGAGGTCAAGCCCCATGACCGACAAAAAAAAAAGTCTCATGGGCAAGCTGGAATTATAGCACCCAGCAGTTTTTTAGTGTCTTTGATCAAAATATTGTAGCACATCAAAATCAAATCCAAATCCTCTTGTCAAAGAATATTTCAAAATATAGATGCTAAGTTTTGCACACAAGACCAAATGACCTCATTTCCATACTAGTTTAATGATATTCCTTAAAGATATACATTTACTTCCTGAATAAAGTTTTATGAAAGTATATCCCATAACTTAAAAATTGAAAACATATTTGTGGGATCCTTGAAACAATGAGAAATTACAAAATGAATTCACATCAGGAACTTTTAAACACAGATTCCATATCTTACCAGGTGGCATTCATAGGTCACAAAATAATATCAAATACTGGGCTTGATATTTTACAGTCAATCACAAAACTAGAAAACAAAACTAATAATAAATTGTAGGCAAAAGGATAAAGAAGGACAGAAGGGAGAAAATCCTTTTTTAGTGTATTGTCCACAAATTTTGAATTATTAAAATATCACTATGGACCAATGAAGTACCTTTTCATTGATGATTGGATCTGATAGCTTCATGAATCTGAAAAGAAACAAAAAGGGCAATTCTCACAGTGGAGAGAGACTTTTATTTCTGCTTTTTATTAAGTCCTGCTCCCAGGTTATCAGGCAAACTAGAAAAAATATAAGGAGAGGTAAATGAAATGTTTGTGCTCTTTTTCTTGGTTATCTTTCACTAAATAATATTGATCCCTCTGTGCCCTTCTAATTGATTTTTTTAAATGATATGCAAAGAAAAGTCATTCTCTGGTGTTCATTCTGTCATGGTGACTAATCAGTTATTTCTGTGTCTTGTATTTTACGGCCTGTGGAAAATTCTGTCAGGGATAATTTCTATTAGCACATTCAGCACATGTTGAAAGTGGTGCTTTAACAGTCAGATAACCTTTATAAATTGGACAAGTTTCCTTGACTTCCTTAAAAGGAAGCAATAATCCGAGAAAAACAGGACACAAACAATGCATTTTCTTTTGCAGAACAGATTTCTCAGGGGTAGGAAATGCAAGTGATGAGCCTTTGAATTCTAATGTAAGCTCACCCACAAGCACATATTTTTGCTGTTTGAATCCATTGAAGTCAGTCAGTTTAATTTGCTTAAATGGCACTAAAGTCTCAGACTGTAATGCAATTATAATTTTCACAAGGTAAGAGTAATGCAAGCCTTTGTATAATATAATGTAAAAGGCAGTAAAGAGGTTCATCATTGCTTTGGTAGAAATCATTCACTAGCTTGCAAGTATTTAAATATATGCACTGTTCTCACACTCCTTTGCTCTACCTATTAGAAAATCTATTTTAATTAAAAACTTTAAACTAGAACCGGATGCCTGTGGCTTATGCCTGTAATCCTAGCTACTCAGAAGGCTGAGATCTGAGGATCATGGTTTGATGCCAGCCCAGGCAGGAAAATGTCCCCATGTGCCTCATATCCAATAAACTATTCAGAAAGAGCTGAAAGTGACACTTTGGCTGAAATGAAAGAATGCAAGTTTGAACACAAAGAGGCTCAGGGATAGTGCCCAGGCTCTGAGTTCAAACCCCTTGACCGATGCGGAAGAGTGAAGGGGCGTTAAACTAGCACATATTTGATTTTTAGATTACTCCTTACATGTCTTTTCGCATTCATTTCTGTGTTCACAGTGCTTGAAGTACTTATAGTCCCATTTTGGGTGGTTAAATCTCTGATTTTATTTCTTCTTTTTATTGTTACATATTCTATATGTTGCGACTTAACCAGATTAAATATATGAAATATTTATTACATTTATTTTGAAAATAATACATATTGACTATCCTGTAATTTGTTAAAAGTTTTTACCATTATATGCAAGGCATTTATGTTTCCTACTAGGCTATAAATGCCATGGGACCTTAAAGGAAGAAAAATCTATCTGGTTCATTCTTGAACTACCAGAGCAAGCTTAGACTATTTGTGTAGCATAATATATAGGTATGACAATAACTAATGAAGAGTTCTGATATATACACCAGGCCATAGAGTCATCTTTTCTGGTTCTCCCAGACATACAAATATGTGTATAAAATGGCTGTAATTTTTACTTATGATTTCCCTAAAAATTAGTGCTAGTTCAAAGTTATTTCAGAGTTACCTGTTGTATGTAATATCAATATTTGCAAAATGTGGTTAAATATCCCTTAATGGAAGAACATCTTTTCATGTTACTTGAAATGTAATATATCCAGAAAAGAGAAAAGAAATTGTGATTTTTAATCATGAGAGACACGAAAGAGAATAAAGACAGAAAGGAGAATTAGATAAAACCCATGAAATATAATTTATTCAGCAAATCATAAAATCTCTCAGGTAACTAATGGACAAAAATTGTGTATTCAAGAATCTCCAAAAAACAAAACCACAAGTACTGATACATTCAATAATATCCTTATACGAACAATCTGAATATTCCAATTAAAAGATACAGACTAACTTACTGTATTAAAAATGAGGTCCAATGTTTTGTTTTCAGCTAAGAACTCACCTTGCTAGCATATGCAGACTGAGTGTGAAAGAATGGGAATGATTTTCCAAGCAAATGTTATATAAAATAATGCAAGCAGACAACGGCTGTGCTCATATCTCACAAAGCATTCTGATGTCCAAATTCACAAGAAAAGTTAAAGAAGGTCACTACTTATTATTAAAGGGCAGAAAACTCATCAAGAATACATATAGTGATTGTAAACATATATGCATTGAATGTTGGTGCACCCAATTTCATAAGATAAATACTAGTGGCCATAGCAGACAGATAGATCCAAATTAAATAATACTGTGTGACTTCAATAAGTCACATCAATAGATCACCCAGGCTAAAAAAAATCTCAGAGTTAAAATACATAAAAAAATATACTTAACAAAATCTGCAGAGTATTCCAACCAATGACAAATGCAATTCTTTCTCAACAGCCTGTGCAACTTTCTTGAAAGTGGATCACATTCTATATCACAAATTAAGTCTTTAGAACTATAACAAGGGTAAAAATCCCCAATGCAGTCCTTGCAAACCAAATTCAACATCCCATTAAATGCAACATATACCGTGAGGAAGTTAGCTTTGTTCCAGAAATACAGGGGGGCTGTGTTAACATACATTGGTCACTTGTTACTTAAATTAAGAAACGTAGGATTATTTCACTTTAAGCCGTTGCTATATTTCCAAAATTTGAAGAACCAAATTTCAAAAACCAATAAACTTAATGACAACTTTTCGAGAGTTCTATTAACTGTTTTGCTAAATGAATCAAGTAATTTCTACATTTGTTAACTACTGTCAGTGGGAATATATATATATATATATATATATATATATATATATATACATATATATATGGTGTGTGTGTCCTGTATATAAAGTATATGCATATATTTTATGAAGTATATATTTGTTCTTCTCTCTTTTAGTTCTTTTATAGTTAATTAATATATGTATATATGTTCCTATATCCTAAGAGAGTTAGAAATGAATATGTTGATCTAACTAGGCCCCTCTAATACTTTAATACTTTCTTCATATTTTCTTAAACATGACAAAAATGATTATTTTTTTTAAATTTTCTTTGATATTTCAGTGTTGGGAAGAGTAGTGTTAAATAGAATAGGCTTCAGACTGAAGTTTTGATGCCTTTTAACTCAATCAACTAATTAAATCTCTTCTGTGATAGGTTCTCTACTAAGTACTTCCACCAAATACTCTATTCTTATTCCATATTTCTTACATACCAATGTAGTTTTTAATTTATTACCGTGTTTTGTGCATAATTTGTCTGGTATGCGGATGGTAAAATGACATGTTAACAATGTAAAAACTAGGGTTACATTCACTACTGATCATATGTCTTATAATCACTATAGGTGAAGTTTAAGAAATAAGCCAAACATGTAGAAATAAGAAAAATATACAGATTTATAATTTATATAGTGGACTAATGAAAGTGGTTCTTACCTTGTTGAAGAGAAAGGAGCAAGACAGATGCCTCATAATTAGCATGACAAGACTAAAACCACTAACACCAGGCATCATTTGTTTGATCTATGTAAGTTAGTTGTACATATTCCATTAATGTAAGTAGAGTAAACAAGTTGTTTTGGACTACCGGGGCAAAATTTTGAAAGGCATGAGGGGAAAATCAAAGGAGGAGGCAATAATGCTTGATAAGAAATGTACTCATTACCTTGCTCATGTAACTGTAACCCCTTTGTACAGTATTTTCACAATAAAAAACTTATGATTAATTTCATCTTCAAATAGATGACCAAACAGTAGGTTCATATTTGTAGCCTGTATACATGAGCATTTCTTGATATCTGAGACCTGCTGAATTTTAACATTCAGTTCCTCTGAACTAGGTATGGGCTAAAGCACAATAAATAATGATAAGCAATAACAATAAATGATGATAAGCTTCCGTAGAGAGGATGATTTTGTTGAAAAATTGGCACAATCTTAATTACCATGAATGTTCTGGCAAAACAAAACTCAAGGTGAGAAATTTTAGCATCATTCACTGGAATTTTGTTAACTAAATCAAGAAAATAAGCATTGCAATTAGATGACTGGAATAGCTTAGCTTTCCCAAATATGACAGTATATAAACCAGAGGCCACATAAAATAAATGGATGGAGCAAGTGTGGGGCAGATTCAGACTTGGAAGTCTGCCAGGTGATCAACTCAACCAAAGTTTCATGTTTTGTTGAGGTTTTCCCTCCTAGGTTAACTTCTGTCAGATGGATAGAATTTAAGGGACAAACTGGTCATATGTATTCTAGGCTTGGGTAATTGACTGGCATTACAATCCATTCTATACCCAAGGTTCTTCTCTGTTCCTATGTACATGTTGATGTGACAATACAAAATAACTTAGAAATTCATACTTGTGCTTTCAATACATCATAACTTGCATTAACAGATAATCCAGAAAAGAATCAGAGAAATGAAATGGAAATACAAAATTGCTCTTCCTGGATGACTCAATACAAATGAATAAGTTTATGAAGTTAACTCTGAAAGTAATAGATTATAAAGGAGATAATAGGTGTGGATTAGAAAGGAATTGTATGGGAAAAAATCTTACCAAACAATATTGGTTCAGATCATTTATGTCTCTGATTCAGGTGTGAAGAAAAATTAGGCTTCTTAACCAGCTGTGTAATCCTAGCTACTCAAGAAGCTGAGATTTGAGGACTAAAGTTCAAAACCAGCCCCAGCAGGCAAATAAGAGACATTCTTGCCTCCATCAGATCAAGAAGCTAGAGGAAAATGTGTGTCTTAAAAGTAGAGCAAAAAAGCTCTGAGCAAAATGGCAAATCAAGAACGCAAGGCCCTGAGTTCAAGCCCCAATATAAGCAAATGATAGCTTTCCTTGGCTTTTTATCTCATTACATATTCAGCAGGCATATTTAAATATTCATAGCCATGCTTCTTTTCAGACAACCAAACTATGTTACCTCATTTTCACACTGATTATATGACTCATTCCTATGACAAAATTATTTGTTTTTTTTAAATTTTATGTTATTGTAAATATGCTGTACAAAAGAGTTACAGTTACACAAGTAAGGTAATGAGTACATTTCTTGTCCAGCATTGTTACCACTCCTTTAGTTTTCTCCTACTATCCCTTCCCTCCCCTGCCTCCTGCAATCTCCAACCCCCACTTCCCCCAACACCTCCCCATCTGCGGTTGTAAAGTTCATTTTTAACGTTGTGTCTTGTATCATTGTTGCAATGGATCATCCTGTGTACATGTTTCAGCATTCCCCTTCTCCTCCCCAAATTAGATAAATGCATATACAAAATGCATCAAGGGAGGGGAGGGCGGATAGGAGTGTAGGAGGTAGGGGAGGGAAAGGATAAGGGGCAACAACAAGGAAGAGAAGGGGTAACAATGATCGACAAGTAATGTACTCATTGCCTTATTCATGTACAACATCTTAACAATAAAATTTTTTTAATTGTACAATAAAAAAAGATTCAGGGTACCAAAATCAAATTCAGTGACAACACAGGATATACCATAGGGAAAAGAACATAAAAAAGAAACAAAAAATCACATACTTCATTAAAAAACAACAATAGAAAAACCACTGGTGTCCGTAATTTTAGGGGTTAATTTCACTTCCCATCATCTTATATGGGTGATATGTACATAGCTTTTGAGCTCTTCTGTCCATCTGATAAAATTATCATAAATGTATACTAAATTATTGCAAATAAGGAAAACGATGGGACCCATATTTCTTTGAGTCTGGCTTACTTCACTTAATTTGATTTTTTCCAAGTCTTCCCATTTCCTAACAAATGGGAAGGTGTCATTCTTTCTGATGGAAGCATAGAATTCCATTGCATACACACACACACACACACACACAATAATATATTGGTGTGTGTGTGTGTGTGTGTGTGTGTGTGTGTGTGTGTGTGTGTGTGTGTGTGTGTATCACATTTACTTGATCCATTCATCTACTGAGGGGCATCTGAATTGGTTCCATATCTTAGCTATGGTAAATAATGCTGCAATAAATATAGTTGTGCTGGTAGCCTTAGTATGGCCTTGTTTGTGATCATTTGGGTAAATTCCCAGAAACGGGATTGCTGGGTCTTAGGGGATCTCTATGTGAAGTCTTTTGAGGAACCTCCATACTGCTTTCCAATGTGGCTGAAGAAGTTTACACTCCCACCAACAATGCATCCCCTCCAACATCTGTTGTTATTAGATTTCTTTTATTAAGAAAATTTCACCCTGTGCCAAGGAACCCTAGAGTTCCTCCTATTGCTTCCTGTAATATTTTCAGGTGTCTACTTTGACATCGAGGTCTTTGATCCATTTGAAGTTGATTATGGTGCAGGGTGATACATATAGATCTAGATTTAGTTTTCTGCAGGTGTTTAACGAATTTTGTCTGCACCATTCACTAAACTGGCTTTCTTTCTTCCATTTATTTTTTTAGCTCTTTTATCGAAGATTAGTTGGCTATATGTCTGTGGTTTCACTGCTGTTTCTTCAATTCTATTCCATTGGTCCTCAGGTCTGTTCTTGTGCCAGTACCAAGCTGTTTTGATTGCTATGGCTTTTTCGTAGACTGAAAATTTGGTATTGATATTCTTCCAGCACTATTCTTTCTGTTAAGGATTGTTTTTTCCTATTCCGGGTCTTTTATTGTTCCATATGAATTTTTGGGTTGCTTCTTCTATTTCATTTTTTGAGTTCTAAGTATGTTTTACATATGAGGCCCTTGTCTGATGTGTGGCTAGTAAAGATTTTCTCTCAATCTGTGGGCTTTCTACTGATCTTGCTAGCTATGTCCTTTGCCACGCAGAAGCTCTGCAGTTTTATGCAATCACATTTGTCCACCCTTTCTTTGATTTGTTCTGTGTCTGAGTCTTTATAAAGAAAATGTTTGCCTATGCCAAGGAGCCCTAAAGTTTCTCCTCTTCCATCCTGTAATGTTTTCAAGGTGTGGTAGAAATGTTTTATAATTATATTCCCCCATAATAGAGAAAGAATAGGCATATTTGCCTTTAAAAGACAAAGGGCAACAATGGAAGGGGAAAAAGTAAATGTGGATTAAAGAATACTAAAATCAGACAAAGTCATTATCCTAAACTTCGTATGTTGGGTTGACTGGCAATTGTCATTTTTGAATGAATTGTTTTAGGTAATGATAAACAAATGCAACTACTGAACCTGTATGATTTCTTACCTTTTGTCAAAGTTATATAAAGATCACCTCCTATAGTTCCTTCATATTGCTTGCACAGAAATCGCCTAACATCCCTAGTGTGTCAACAACACTCTACCACTATAGATTAGATTTTACTCTTGTACTTCACATAAATGGAATCATAGTGATTTACTCTTATAAATCAGTCTTCTTTCATGAACAGTAATGTTTCGGGTTTCTAAATGTATTTTTTCATTTCTTTCATTAAGAATTATTAGGTTTTCTCAATTTTACATTGTTTACCAATTTGGGGTGCAATTTTCATTTTTATTTATTATTCTTAATTTCAATATGGTGTGCTGGGTGGGGACCAGGTCACAATTTAACATGTTCATCTGTGTTCAATGTTTCTTTAACCAGAGTCACCCTTTCCACCATTCTTCCCCAACACATCTGGCCCCTTTTCCAGGCTCACTTCCCATTTCCAACTTATTTTTTAAATCACAGTATGTGCATTGAGCACACTGCATGTGTTCATTCTCTATTCATTTTATTCATTCATCCAACCCCTCTTACCAGTCACCCAGCTAACACAGAACATCCCATTCCATCTTTTGTTTCACATTCCTGATAGTCATTTTGTTCAATTCTATACTGCTAAATTTTCTATTATTTTTAGAAGATTACCTCCATTCACTTTCACGTCTGCGCATACTATACACTAGTCAACTAAATTGTGTGCATATATCTATGCCTCTGAAGAAAATTAGTTTTCCCTCATTATTATAAGTAATCTTTTTTACAGTTTTCTTTCAATAATTTTCACGGAGATATGTTTATGTTTCTCTTCACTCATAACTTAGGGAATTAATAACAGAATCATATGATGAGCATAAGTTCAATTTGTGAGAAATTGTCAAATGTTTTTCCAGAGGGTAATAAAATTCTATCCTCTCATTAATAAATTATCATAGATTCTTTTGCTATCTTTCTTAAAGCTTGGTATGAAACTTTTTAGTTTTAGTCATTCTCTAGAGTATGTTTAAATTTAGATTGAGTTTTTCTGACCAAGACATTGAGCCTCTGTTTTTTTTTTGTTTGTTTTTGTTTTTTGTTTTTTGTTTTTTTGGGGTCCAGTCGTGGGGCCTGAACTCTGGGCTTGGGCACTGTCCCTCAGCTCTTCAGCTCAAGGCTAGCACTCTACCACTTGAGCCACAGCGCCACTTCCGGCTTTTTGCTTATGTGGTGCTGAGGAATCGAACCCAGGGCCTCAGGCATGCAAGCCAAGTACTCTACCACTGAGCCAACTTCCCAGCCCGTGCCTCTGTTTTTATATTATGTTTTTACCATTCATATGCTGATTTTTGGAGGGATGTCTATGTTATTTTATTAGTACTTTGTTACACGAGGATTATATTCTGCTTTCCCACTGATATATGAAACATTTTTCAGAAAGAGTCTCTGTAAACAAAGCTTAAGAAATTTTTGACAGTAAATCTTAGTGTAAAGGAGCTATTCTGTGGAAACAAATGGAGCTTCAAAACAATGTTTGCACCGGGCGCCAGTGGCTCACGCCTATAATCCTAGCTACTCAGGAAGCTGAGATCTGAGGATCACGGTTCAAAGCCAGCCCAGGGAGGAAAGTCTGTGAGACTCTTATCTCCAATAAACCACTAGAAAACTGGAACGGGCACTGTGGCTCAAGTGGTACAGTGAACACCCTGAGCTGAAGAGCGCAGGGACAGCGCCCAAGCCCAGAATTCAAGTCTCATGACCACCACCACCAACAACAAAAATCTTAGCTGCTCACAAGACTGAGATCTGAGGATAGTAGTTCGAAGCCACCTGAACAGGAAAGTCAGTTAAAGTCTTGACTCTAAATAACCACCAGAAGTGGAGCCAGGGTATGGAGTCAAGCTCTAGCATTGCAAAAAAGAAAAACAACAACAAAAATAAAACAAAGAAAAACTGAATATTTTGAGTGAAACCATAATGATTTCAGTTGACCTATAACTCCACTCTCAGCTTCATATTTAATTACTTCCTCCTTATTAATATTCCCACATCCAACAGCACAAAGTTGCATTGATTTGAACTCCTTAATAAAAGGAAGCTCATTTTTAAGTATTTAAATGTTCACATTTAGAATAATTTGTAAAACTTTTGAACTCCTTAAATCTTAAGAGAAAGTAACTACCTTAGCCAGCATTAAACTTTCAAAATATTGAATTTGCTACCTGTGGCCACTTTGTTGAGTTATAATGTTTTCTTTTCTATTGATTTTTTTCTTTTTGTTCAGATGAATGAATGAACACAAGTGTGTCTTCATTTAAAACTCTTTGTTTGGGCCACTATAATCAGTTCACTGACATGCACAGTTCTCCAAATGGTTCTTTATTTACTCTATAGGTGCTTAATTTTTTATTAGAAATCACTGAAGTAAAAAAAAATCTAGCAAGTGTCCTAGAAATTTTAGAAGGTTACATGAGTAACATTTTAATATTTTTAAAATATACAATAAAAATTTGATAGTTAACCAAAAAACTACTTTTTTTTAGTTGTGTAAAAGTGAGGGCTTTGAAGTTGAAGGTGGAAAATAGCTTTAAAGCTAGAACTGGTAGTTTTTCTTGTCCCTCAGGGGATAAAGGAGCTTAGTTGAGCTCAATCCCCATTAAAAATAATACTGTGATACAATTTCTTATTAGTAATATTTAGTTTGACTTCTTTTAAGATTTCCTCTATCTCTGGTGGTTGGTTATATGTCCTAACCATGAAGCAAAATAAAAATATATTTCCACGTGTTGCTTTAATGAACTACCTTTGGTGTTTTTTCACAGTAAATAACAATACATTTTCTGGTTACCAGGTGATAGAAAGATAACAAAGTTTCTTATGATAATTACTTCTAATTAAAACAACTGCTAAATATACATTTACCTGTATATTTCAGATAAATTGGAAAGTGGTAATTGTTCATGTATATGTTTTTAATCTCTAGATAGGTAATCATGTATGCTGTGATTTTAAATTTAGATAGTAGTAGTTATCAGAATAAATAACACATGTGAGTGCTTAGCGCATGCAAAAATAATAAATGCATGTGAAAGCTGAATTACATGACAGAATTAGTTCTTCCTTTTCTCTGGAAAGAAGTCATGAAATTTCTTCCTAGCCCAATGCACATTTATGTCTTCATTCACCTTTTTGTTAATCACTATAAAAATATTATTTCAGGTCATAAGATATATACAATTTTGTTGCATGAATAAAGTTAATTACAAATAATATCACCACAGGTGAGGATAATTAACTTCTTGATGTATTTTATGCTTTTCTTTTTCTGTGTCTAAGTCAGAAATTTTCAGTCCCTGAACATTTATTCTCATGTACATATGCATACATATTCATACACACATATGTACATATATACAGATATGCACATATACATGTGTTTATGTGTTATACACAGCTGCACATGCTTGTATATGTGTATTTATGTATATATGTGAACATACATCTTTCTTCTCTACAGTGCTCAGAAAACTTCACCCAAACTTTTAATGAGTAAAATAAGCTTTACTTATTGTCAAATGAGAGACATAATAAGAATTTTTAATAAGTCATTTTTGTCATCCAACCATATACTTTAGCATCCCTTTTTCTCTAAATATTTCTAGAAGATTAAACAGATTTTTTCAAGGATTTCAGAGCTTTGAAAGCATACACAATGGAATACTATGCCTCCATCAGAAAGAAGGACATTGCCCGATTTGTTAGGAAATGGAAAGACTTGGAAAAAATTATAATAAGTGAAGTAAGCCAGACCCAAAGAAACATAGGTCCCATGGTTTCCCTCATTTGCACTAACTAGTATATGTCTAAGTCAAGTAGAAAAGATCAGATAAGTTGATGTTAGGGGAATGAAACCCAAGATAAGTATTCAATTTTTTTTTTGTTTTTGTTTTTCCTTTCATGTAATTGTTTCTACCATATTTATAAGATGATTTCCATGTTTCTTTGTATGTCCCTCCCCTACAGTATAACCCATACTTTCAGCGTTTTTGATGTTGGTTTTATTTGTGGAGGGGAAGGGAAAAAAACAAATCGTTTAACTAGGGATACAGGTAGACCCATTTCAACAATGAGAAGTACAAGTCATTATGTCAAAAAACGAACTTAACAACCTTGGTGGGTGTGGGGGGACGATATGGTGGGAAGAGTGGGCAGGATAGGAAGGGATAGGAAGGGGAAACAACGAGGAGGCAACAATGCTTCATAGCAAATGTACTCGTTATCTTGCCCAGGTAATTGTAACTCTGCTGTACTGTATTCTGACACACACACAAAATAAGCCTGAAAACAATAAGGAACTCTTCTTCTACCTGACAATTATCTCCCTCTTAGCTTGTCCTGACAACTGAGGGTGAGAGGGGATTTAGGCTTTCATTTCATTGATAGGATCCGTACCATCAGGCTTATAAGAAGTGTGAGAATTAAACGTTAAAGGATGAAAATTAAACGTTTCCACTTAGTTATCACTCCACCAAAAGTAACTTTGTAAAGCATTGCTACTTAATGTGCTGTAGGGTTAAAATTAACTCTAACTAAAAGAAAATTCCTTATCAAATGGTTCTCAAATACAATTTTTAAATGGTAAAGTAAGGCCACCTGGAAATCCATTACTGAATAAAAGAGGAAAAGAAAAGAAAAAAAACGAGGAAAAAGTGTCAGAAACAATGTTTTTTGAATTATAAAACTTGAATTAAATGTATGCAACAGCCTAGAGTGTATTCATTTTTTATTCACAAAAAAGGCTGAATTTAAGTAAGAGAAACAAACTTTTTGGCCCTTGAACTTGTCCTGATTCCATCCTGTGATGTCCAAATTCAAGTTAGTCTTGGAAACCAACAGCTCTTGAACTGCAATAGCTGTGAGAACCAGCAAATGACAGCCACAGGAAAGCATAGCCACCGTGGGTGGCAAAGAAAGAGTTCTAGCAAGTTGTCATTATCTGGTCTGTCTGGAAACTCCATGTCAGTTGTTATTATTTGGCTTGTCTGATATTCCTGTGAAATCCTTTCTTTTCAAGAGGATTTTTTTACTTGATGTCACACAGATATTGCTTTGGGCAAAGAGTCCTTCACCTTTGAGCATTCTTTAGTCAAGCAATGACAATTGCATATATATCTGAGACAAGCAGAAAAGATCAAATAACATTATGTTAAGTGAAATGAACCCCAAGATAAGGACACAAGTTTTTTTTTCTGTCTTGCTATTGTTTCTAACGTATGTATAAGGTACCACGTGTTTTTTTGTTGCTTTGTATGTCCCTCCCCCATGGTATAACCCTAGTTTCACTGTAGTGGATGCTGGTATAATTTGGTGAGGGGAAGGGAAAAAATGTTTAAATAGGGATACAGGTGGATCCATTGCAACAATGAGATGTACAAGACGCAATGGTGAAAAAAGAACTTTACAACTTTGGGGGGAACAAGGAGAAGAGGACTCTAGGTGTGGAGGTGGGAGGGAGGGATAGTAGGGGAAAAACAAAGGAGGAGGCAACAATGCTTGATAAGAAATGTACTCATTACCTTGCTCATGTAATTGTAACCCCTCTGTACAGTATTTTCACAATAAAAAACATATTTAAGAAAATTTGCACAACTTTAGTTACTGATTAGTTAAATGAACAAAACCCCCCGCTAATTTGCCTAAAAATATATGGCAGAATCAAGGCAACTTATTCATATTGAATAAAAAGAAGGAAAAGAAGATAGAACATAAGCTGATAGAACATTTGAAAAAATAATGACTGAAACTGCCAAATTATTGAAAATTTCTGAGGATAGGATAAATTCAAGGAAAGCCACAATATAGAAATAATGTGTTAATTTCCAAAGGCAAACAGAAAACTTTGAAAATCCACAAGAACAAACACATTTTCCTGTCACGATATGAAGATCTTAATAAGATCTGCAAATGAGTCTCATCATGAACAATGCAGAGCAGAAGGTAAGCAATCTCATTCTTACGGGTTCACAGAAAAGCAAAAACACAGGCTGAAAATATGCGGGCTTTTTCCTTGGGTTCATTATGTTTGGCTGTATGTAAGCTCTTTCCCTTAAAATGATCTCTTTGCGTTTATATTCCAGTGCTTTTGGGGTATTAGAAAAGAAAACAACAACATGGAGCCACACATGAAAATTTTGATCATCAGAAACATGTCCCATTTATTTATTTATTTATTTTAATTTTTTGGTCAATAGTGGGGCTTGAACTCTGGGGCTGCACCCTGTCCCTCAGTTCAAGGAGAGCACTCTACCACATGAGCCACAGCACCACTTCCCTGTTTCTGATGGTTAACTGGAACTAAGAAACTCAAAGACTTTCCTGCCTGGGCTGGCTTTTGAACCCTGATCCTCAGATCTCAGCCTCCTGAGTAGCTAGGATTACAAACATGAGTCACTAGCACCCAGCTTTCTATTTTATTTTTGACTATTAGTTTAACAGTTTAATATCTTACATTTAATTATTGAGTGGCATAATAGTCTAGTTCATCTTCCACATGTAGGTATTTTTCTTTCCAGCACTATTTTTAAAAAAGAGAAAGGTTCATTGTTCTTAAAGCCTTTGTTAATAGTAAGTTGCCTATTTATACAACTTGAGCAAGTGGTCAAAGGAGACAGAGGGAGATAGAACGAGAGGGAAAAGAAAGAAGAGAATATTACTAAAATCGTAAATGAATCTAAGAAAGCATGTTACCAAAATATACATCTGACAAAAGTATATTTGGATGTATATTTGTGTGTGTGTGTCTGTGTTTGTACTTAGTCTTGCATTCAGTTTTTCTCATTCTGGGAAATTATGGGCCATAATTTCACAGTATGACACGTAGTAATGTTCACATCTTATTTATACTTTTTAAATAAATAGCAAAGTCGCTCATGATAGCAGGACAAATACTACTTATTTGTTGAATATAAACAATGTGTATAGGGGCATAAATGTTTATATCACAGAAGTGGTAAAAACAGCAAGATTTAGAGGTTCAGGTACAAGAGAGTACAAAACACAATAATCTAAAAAATATATATCTCAAAATGTGCCGACGTGATCCTATTTCCAGTCAGCTTGCTCTGCGAGGAAGATGAACACACCGGCATCCTGAACAGAGGAATGTGAAATGTGATTACAGACTGTACGGCTTTGCAAAATTCCCAGCAGAATTTAATCAATCACTTTGAAACCTAGATGTGGTTTTGCAAAAGTGATACCACTTTTAAATTATCTGTAGCTTGTAAATGCACACAATTAATAATGTCTTTTGTGTACATGTATTATTTTGAAAAAAAGAAACTACTAGAAACTGTATTATCTAGCCAAAAACTTTGAAAATTTGTGTGCCACAGGGCAATTTCTCACTTCTTTGAAAGGAATGTTCCATACCGAAAATGTTGAATGCCTCAGAGGAGGAAAAGTAGTATCAATTTATTATCTGAGAAAGGAAAAATGAGTTGACATGGGACAATATATAACAGAATTACACTCATGTCAGTTGAAGTAAAAAAAATCTCATTCTGTTACTTGGTTGGGTTTGTTATACTTGTTGTTTTCTAAAACAGAAAGAATTTCAAGACAAATAATTGACTACAATCTATCTGAATTAACAAAGGTAGTTTTGTTCACATTTAGAGATATTTGTCAAAATCCCTATCCATAAGAAACTGCCATAATTGCTGTTCTGGTTTTTCATAGTTGGAATTAAAAATACTGAGAAATTTCCCTAAATATTAAGATTTACATACCTTTTTTTGGTGGTGTGTCCGGTCGTGGGGCCTGAACTCTGGGCTTGGGCGCTGTCCCTCTGCTCTTAAGCTCAAGGCTAGCACTCTACCACTTGAGCCACAGCTTCACTTCTGGCTTTTTTATTTTTTCTGCTTATGTGGTGCTGAGGAATCGCACCCAGGGCTTCATGCATGCAAGGCAAGCGCTCTACCACTGAGACACCTTCACAGCCCATACTTTTTTATTTTTCTGTAATTATCAGTCTTAAGTAAAATTGCTTAACATTTCAATATATTATTTTATATTTCCATGTATCAAAGGTCTCAAGTTGAATCTTGGGGTTCTGTAGAGAAACCTCTTCATTTTATAAAATACTATACTGAATTAATTACTTAAACCCTATATATTGAGACATTACTCTTGATACCCCTCTGAGTTTGCATTAGAATTACATTTAAAAAATACAATATTATGTAATCTTAACTATTCAGGAGGCTCAGATTTGAGGAATGTGTCTTAGGCATGTTTCTGATAATAAAACTTGTAAGTTCAGTCAAATTGGACTTTACTTATAGAATCCATTGGCTTGGCTTCTTCCAGCATTCATAGTTTGACACTGATAAGTCCTAGAAAGCATACTTCAACCACTGATATTTGTTTAAAATATTTTCTTCTAACCTTGTGCTAAATTTGACTTACACTTGTAAGTAGGAAATAAATGTCTTTATTATACTCCAGGGTTGAAGTTAGAGTGAACAACTTTTAAAAATAAATCAAATGGATGTTATTTTATAATAGTTTTTTTCACCATTACTGAACAGCTAAGTAAGATGAAAGAATACTAAAATATTGATGGGTGGATTAGAATACCCTTCTAAATATTCAATATATTCTACCACTGTTTCTGCAACATATGAAGCATGAACTGTAAATCCATACAGATAAGAAGCAATATGATGACTTACACAAGAGCAATCTAATGGAGTACAGTATAAAATATCCTCAGGAATGTAGTTAGAAGCCAGGTTGATCATTCACGTTTATTATGAATTTTAAAAAAACGTCGTAAGCATTTTTTCTTTGAAGTTCAGAAATTATATTAAATTAATTCCAATTGTATTATATAATGTAGTTTCACAATACAATTTCTGTTTTGTGGATAAGATATTGAAGGATGATTTGACAATGGCTGCAAATGGATACCAGGAACTATTTCAGTAGTTTATGTAAGACATGCTAGAGAGATTTGAAGTATGTTGAAAGTAAAGTGTAATAGATTTTCTAATAGAAAATAAGGGTATTTATAAAAAGATGGAGATGATTATATTAGAAAGCATTTAAGGAGGTTAATGACATTATGTAAGGTAGCAAGTGGAACATCATTGGTATAGCTACATGTTTACCAGCATATATATCAATAGTTCCATTTCAATTTCTAAATTAAAGATGTCTATTTGATATTTGAGTCAGTTGCAACTGAGTAGAATATTCATGGAAGAGATATTACTCAGAAGGCGATACAAATTTCCATCATATATAAAGAAGATCACTGCTGTCTCGAAGTTCCCAAGATAAGTAGTTGTACACTATGGAGTTTTCGAAACAAGTATTGAGATGTGGCAATGTAAATAGCTCATTATTTTCAGGTTAACCATGAGTGCTGTTGTCAGGAAGGCACTAGAGGAGCATTTAAGAACATGAGGTGCACTTTCATAAATTTGTTAGAGGAAACAACAACCTAAAATAACCTACAAGGTAAGTAAGTATTCAAAATTTGACAAGGAGTACACAGATAAATAGGACATTCCTAGAGGGCATAATGGGTTGAAGGGCAGAGGGCAAAATTCAAACAGCATTTCCCCAAGAAACATTATTTAATCTTCTTGATCTGCATTATTCTAGTTTCATAACTGCATAGGGAGAACTTATAAAACCAATACTGATAACAAAGACATGGTGTAGCAGGTCTAAAACATTGTACTACCATGTCTCTTCAGCAGAATCTGTGAACCTCTGCCATTTAAGTGGAAAATTCCACCTTCCTAAAATAGTTTTTGCAAACAAAGTAGCATCATAATCAGTTTTTTTAATTTTTATTTTTTATTGTGAACATACTGTGTAGAGGGGTTACAATTACATGGGCAAATAGTGAGTACATTTCTTATCAAGCAATATAGCCTTCTCTTTTGTTTACCCTTCCCATCCCTTCTCAGGCTCCCCCCGCCCCCCATCCAATCCTCCTCACCCCCCCACCAAAGTTGTAAAGTTCATTTTCAACATGACAACTTGTACTTCTCATTGTTGCAACTGGTCCACCTGTATCCTTATTTAAACGACTTGTTTTTCCCCTTCCCCTCCGCAAATTATACCGACATCAGATACAGTGAAAGCAGGGATTATACTGTGGGGGAAGGACATACAAAGCAACAAAGAAATAATCTTATAAATGCTTTAGAAACAAATGCATGAAAGAAAAAAATATTTAAATACATATCTTAGGGTTCATTTTCCTAACATCACCTTATCTGACCTTTTCTGCTTGACTCATATATATACAAGATATTGCAAATAAGGGAAACCATAGGACGTTTGTTTCTTTGGGCTTGGCTTACTTCACGAAATATAATTTTTCCAAGTCTTTCCAATTCCTCACAAATGGGGCAATGTCATTCTTTCTGATGGAGGCATAGAATTCCATTGTGTATATATACCACATTTTCTTGATCCATTCATCTACTGAGGGGCATCTGGGTTGGTTCCATATCTTAGCTATGGTAAATAATGCTGCAATAAACATAGTTGTGCTGGTAGCTTTAGTGTGGTCTTGTTTGTAAACACTTGGGTAAATGCTCAAAATTGGGATTGCTGGGTCATAGTGGAGCTCTATGTGGAGTCTTTTGAGGAACCTCCATACTACTTTCCAAAGTGGTTGAACATGTTTACATTCCCACCAACAATGAAGTATGGTTCCCTTCTGTCCACATCCCCTCCAGCATATGTTGTTGTTAGAGTTCTTGATTTTTGCCATTCTAACTGGTGTGAGGTGGTATCTCAATATTGTTTTGATTTGAATTTCTTTTATGGCTAGGGAGGTTGTGCATTTCTTCATGTGTCTATTGGCCATCCTTCTTTCTTATTCAGAGAAGTTTCTCTTTAAGTCATTTGCCCACTTATTTATTGGGCAGTTGTTTCTTTGAGGATTTGTTGCTGGGGGATTTAATTTTTTGAGTTCCAAGTATATTTTAGATATGAGACCCTTGTCCGTTGTATGGCTAGTGAAGGGGAGAAATATTTTGACTAATTTAATTTTACAAACTCTCTTTCTTGTGCATAATTCAAATTCTTTCCCCCTCCCCCATAGGAATAGTAAGGTAAGTATGCATGAATTCATGTCATAGCACAAGAATAGGTGGTAGTAAAACAGTGGCATTTTCCCAATTGCCAAATTGCCAGTATAAAAATTGTCAGAACAGGAATATTACCTTCAGATTCTCCAAGGTGTTAAACTTTATGTTATCTGTTAAAAATGAATTATGTATCAGCTTCTCATAGTTCATATGTAAAATTTTGTATCTTGGTCTTGTTCCAATAGATGACCTTGATGTAATCAGATATAATAGTGTTCTTTACCAAAGACATTAATCAATAACTTTAAAATATGAAGTACTATGAATTTTTAATAGCTTCATCTTGAATAATTCAAGTCTTCTATCACTAAATGTAAAGTCAATGAATTAACTGATATTTTAACATGGCATACTATTTCTTTACTGTTTTTTTTTTAATTTTATTTTATTTGAGAACATACTGTACAGAGGGGCTACAATTACATGGGCAGGATAATGCATACATTTCTTACCAAGCATTGCAGCCTCCTCCTTTGTTTACCCTTCACCTCCCTTCCCAGCCTCCCTCCTCCCCCCACCGAATTATACCCCCCTCCCCCCCCACACCGACATTGTAAAGTTGGTTTTGACATGACATTTTGTACTTCTCATTGTTGCAACAGGTCCACCTGAATCCTTAAACGACTTGTTTGTCCCCATCTCCTCCACATGTTATACTGACATCAAATATAGTGAAAGCGGGGATTACACTGTGGGGGAGGGACATACAAAGCAACAAAGAAATAATCTTATAAATGCGTTAGAAACACATGCATGAAAGAAACGAAAACATTAAAATACATATTTAAGGGTTCATTTTCCTAACATCACATTATCTGACCTTTTCCGCTTGACTCATACCTATACTAGATATTGCAAATAAGGGAAACCATGGGACCTATGCTTCTTTGGGCCTGGCTTACTTCACTTAATATAATTTTTTCCAACCTGTCCACTTACTGTTTTTGTACCAAATTATTTACTACTATATATGCTATTTAATAAAGACTAAGAAGTATAGTTTTGCATGTCAAGAAACATGATATATTTCTTTATATACACAATTTTATGCTTTTAATTTTTAATAATGATTTAGACTTTAGATGAATTAATATTTCTAATAAGAATGCAAATGGAAACATATAGTCAAGATTCATTAAAATATTTTATTAGTAGCTTAACTTAGAAGTCTAATTAAAGAAGATCTATTTTTAAAATAAAAATATAGGGATCTGGGGTTCAGGGAAGTAGTGGAGATTTCCCCATCAAATTGAAACATAGGACTATAAATGACCAAAAAGTTTCTCTGAAGGTTTAGAAAGAAAAAAATAGACCTATAATTTTAATCCATGTATGAATAACACCTATAGTTTAGGTATAGAAAAAGGTTATAGTTTTATTAAATTTCCATGCTAATATTATGTGCCAGTATGCACAAATTTCATTATTAAAATGATTATATATGCATAGTCATGTTTAAATATATATTTATACACACATATACATGCATACATACATTCATTCTAAGCCTCATGTAACTATTACATTTTGAGAGCATACTAAGGACTTATAATTGTTAGTTAATTCTGAATCTTTAATAAAGACAATCTTCTTGTCAAGTACATAAAATAAATATCAATTTAAGAATGGCTTTAAGGATCATATAATAATTCTACTCTTTCATTGCATTACAATTACTTTAGTAACATTAATTACATATAAAGCTTGTATGCAATCTGGTAATGGTAATATGTAAACAATAATCCTATTTTTCAAAATAAGATGTGTTTATGAAGATGCTGAAAACACAAAATATATATTAAGAACCAGGGTTATGTATATCACTCATTCTTTGATATCAATAACTATTAGTATCAATTTATTATATACATACATTTTGGTTCACACTATAATTTAATTATCAAAGGCACTGGAATGATGTTCAATACAGATACACTTTACCATGTGCAATAGTAATTTTCACTTTAAATGTTTTTTTATCATACTCCATATTACATTATATGTTTAATTAGAACAACCTTGCTTCTTATTTATCGTAGTAGTTTTACGTTTCTGCATGAAACAATGCAATTGTAATAATGATAATATATTTTTCTATGTCTATAGTAGAATTTCTCTTTAAAATAAACCAAATGAAGTATCATGGTTACATATATATTTTGGGCAGTAGATATAGCTTACTTTCAAGAGCAGGGAACTTATAAGTAATGTAACTCTACAAAGACTATTCAATAGCTGTGAGAAATGTAGCAAAGATAAAGATTAAAGAATGAGGAAAGAGAATTGTGTAGTGACGCAAATTAAATCCCAGGAGCATGAATAAAGACAACCTTGTAAAATAACATACAAGTAATTAATAAAATAAAACACCTAAAATTTTTCCTTTGCAAATTCTTTTTTAATATTTTAAAATTTTATTTTAGTGTAAAGATGCAGTACAGAGGAGTTACAGTCACATGAGTAAGTAATGAGTACATTTCTTGTCCAGCATTGTTAACTCTCTATTGTTTTTCCCCTACAATCCCTTCCCCCACTCCCCTACCCCCTCTCCAAGTTGTAAAGTTCATTGTCAATACAGTGACTTTTTTTGATAAACTAATATTTGATTTATTTTTTAAAATTTTTATTTATTTTTATTGTGAAAATACTGTTAAGAGGGGTTACAATTAGATGGGCAAGATAATGAGCACATTTCTTAACAAGCATTGTAGCTTCCTCCTTTGTTTTCCCTTCCCATCCCTTCCCAGCCTCCCCCCGCCCCCCCTTACCCAATCCTCCCTCCCCTCACCACCAAAGTTGTAAAGTTTGTTTTTGACATAACAACTTGTATTTCTCATTGTTGCAACGGGTCCACCTGTATCCTTATTTAAACGACTTGTTTTTCCCTTTCCCCTCCACAAATTATAACAACATCAAATACAGTGAAAGCAGGGGTTATACTGTGGGGGAGGGACATGCAAAGCAACAGGGAAATAATCTTATAAATGCGTTAGAAACAAATGTTAAAAAGAAAAAAAAACATTTGAATACGTATCTTACGGTTCATTTCACCTAACATCAACTTACCAGACTTTTTCTGCTTGTCTCAGACATATACTTGTTATTGCAAATAAGGGAAACCATAGGACCTATGTTTCTTTGGGCCTGGCTTACTTCACTTAATATAATTTTTTGCAAGTCTTTCCATTTCCTAACAAACGGGGCAATGTCATTCTTTCTGATGGAGGCATAGAATTCCATTGTGTATATATACCACATTTTCTTGATCCATTCATTTACTGAGGGGCATCTGGGTTGGTTCCATATCTTAGCTATGGTAAGTAATGCTGAAATAAACATAGTTGTGCTGGCAGCTTTAGTATGGTCTTGTTTGTAAATGCCAAAAATTGGGATTGCTGCGTCATAGGGGATCTCTATGTGGAGTCTTTTGAGGAACCTCCATAACACTTTCCAAAGTGGTTGAACAAGTTTACATTCCCACCAACAATGAAGTATGGTTCCCTTCTGTCCACATCCCCTCCAGCATCTGTTGTTTTTAGATTTCTTAATTTTTGCCATTCTAACTGGGGTGAGGTGGTATCTTAATGTTGAGGTTGAGCATTTCTTCATGTGTCTATTGACCATCCTTCTTTCCAAAAGAACAGACCTCAGTACCAATGGAACAGAATCGAAAACCCAGAAATGAACCTACAGTCCTATAGCCATCCAATCTTTGATAAGGGAGCTAAAAAAATAGAATTGAAGAAAGACAGGCTCTTCAGTAAATGGTGCTGGCAAAATGGGTTGACTACTTGTAGAAAACTAAAGCTAGATCCTTATCTTTCACCTGCACCAGAATCAACTCCAAATGGGCCAAATCTCGGAGTCAAAGCAGACACTCTGAAAAGATTACTGGATTGGATAGGAGAAACCCTGGGTCTCCTTGGCACAGGCTGAAATATTCTTAATAGAGACCCTCAAACACAACAAATCAATTGTTGGACATATGGGATTGCATGTAGTTACAGAGCTTCTGCATGGCAAAGGATATAGCAAGCAAGATCAATAGAATGCCCACGGATTGGGAGAAGATCTTCACCAGCCATACCAGGGACAAGGGTCTCATATCTAAAATATACTTGGAACTCAAAAAATTAAATCACCCAAAAACAAATCCTCAAAGAAACCACTGCCCAATAAATAAGTGAACTAAAGACTTAAAGACAATATAGTGTCTTGTGAATATCATTGTTACAATAGGTCATCCTGTGTCCTTATTTTAGCATTTTGCTATTCTCCTTCCCCTCCCCAAATTAGATAAATGTATATACAAGTGCAGCATACCAAAAGCAAATATAGTGATAACAAGGGATAGTCACATTTAATATCTTCAAAAGATAAAAATTTATATAAAGACAATATTGTTTTTTTTATCATTTTTGAGGGTTTTTTCACTTTTTCAATTACCAACATACCTAATCAAAATCTAACTTTCTTGTGATGTAGTCGAGGTTTAGGTCCAAATATAGTGAAATTCAAATATTCATTAAGTACAGCTTATCACTTATTCACTCATTCATTCATAATGGAACTATGTTACTTGCAGGTAATGATGGAAGGAGAAGATGAGGGAGAATTTTGGAAAGGGTGACACTGATCAAGATACACTGCACTCATAACCTGACTTACAGAATTATTAGCTCTGTACAACTACTTATTCATATATTTTAAAATATAATAAAATGAATTTAAATTATGTAATATGGTGAGAATTTTTTCTGGCTTGTCAAAGAATATTCCTGGTAATTCATGAATATTTTACAGTATTAGTTTTTTAATAGGTAATGCATTTTTTATTATCAAGGTGATTTACAGAGGGATTACAGTTACATAAGTAAGATAATAAGTACATTTCTTGTCAAACTTGTTACCCCTCCCTCGTTAATCTTGCTTCATCAAAGCTATCATTTTGATGGAAAATAAAAACTATATGGCAAAAATACAAATAATTTTTTATGTTTTCATAAGTTCATGTGATATTATTCCTTATACAGTTAAAAATGAGGAAACAACTTACTTTCTGTGTGTGAAATTTGAGTGTGTATCTAAAGAACATTAACAATAGAGAACTAAAGTATAAGTTGTTTCTATAGATTCTCCTGTTTTTAGTAGTCTTTAAATCCTTGGAAGGTACAAACCAGCATTATCATGTCACCAATATTTTAAACAAGTAATTCAAAATTTACACTTAACTCCTCAGGGGGAGTGACCTGAGGTAGTGACCACTGCAAGGCCTGGCACATGATGCAGATGCTGCTTTATTGTTTACCCCTAACCCAAGGTAATACTTCATATAATATTGTTCACAGGTTTTTAGGTATTTATAATTGAGATCCCCCCCACATCTCATCACATATCAATCCTTGAATTATAAACATTCATCAATCAACCTACTGATTATAGTGTGTAATGAAAGCAAAGTGAAAAACAAGTTTCCCTACAATAAGTAAAACATTCATTTTCTAATACTAAGAATACACACACATATTTTATATATACAAAGAAATATACATTTATATATAATTACATATCTAATGTGAACGTATGCATGCATATACATTTATATGTGACAATTCTTTCCCCAATTATAGTTATGTCATTGTATGCAATTTCTTCTGCATTGTGATAATTATCTTAAATTGTTTATCTAGATTGTGCTTCCTTCTTTTTTGGGAGGGGGAGGTGGTGGGGCCTGAACTCTGGGCCTGGGTGCTGTCCCTCAGCTCTTCAGCCCAAGGCTAGCACTCTACCATTTGAGCCACAGTGCCACTTCTGGCTTTTCCTGTTTATGTGGTGCTGAGGAATCAAACCCAACGCCTCATGCGTGGGAGGCAAGCACTCTACCACTGAGCCACGGTCCCAGCCCATAGATTGTTATTTCTTACATCATGTTTTTTATAGTATCAGCTTGAAATTTACATACGCTTGTTATTATTATTTTTTTCTCCTGGAGCTCAAGAATGCAGAATCTATACAAAGTCACAAAGTCACAGAGCTGGTGCTTGTCATCCAATAATAGACAGTCATTTATGCGTTCCCACTTTATGGCATTACTGAAATGCTTTCACCTGAACCATTATTGGGCAACTTGAATTCTGTGGGATAAATCTGCCACTGGGTTCTGCATACAATGACAAATCATCTAAGGGTGAAAGTGTCTCTGTGGGAAGAGCTAGCATCTTCTATCACACATCCTCCTTCCCTGTGTAAATGCATGCCTGAGTAGGAAAAACCGCTGCTTTCTTACAATGCTATTTATTGGAAGCAAAGCTTCCATAGAATTTTTCACTCCCAATCTGACAATTTCTCCTACACTGCAGTTGCTGCAGCAAGCAGATGATCTCTTCTGTGGGAAGTGCTTTCAGTGAAGGAGAGTTCATCTGCTTCATGCTGATTCTCTCTCTCTCTCTCTCAGGGTCTATGGGCCAGGCATTCCAGGGGCAATTTGCATTCATTATTTCTTTCAGTTCTCATGGCAGCATTAGGGACTGGATATTATTATCTCCTCTTAGAAATTTCCAGGTCACAAATCGTGTAGTAATTGCTCAATCCTGCCCTTAATTCTAACTCTGCCTTCTGAAAGGAGTACAACATCACTTATGCTTATATATGTGATAGGGGGATAGGACTGCATTCATTTAGGTTTTTTAAAGTTGTAAAACATAACCTTAACCTCTGTATATAACTTAGATGTCTGCTTAAATAATGATGACAAAATAAATCTAATATATTTGCAACTTAGCTTAAGACTGAAGAACACTTCTTTAATCCTGTGAATTTTATTATCAACAGTAACCAGTGTCCTAAATTGTCTTCTATTCATTTAATTGCATTCTTCAGGATTTTGCTATTCATCTTTAAGCTGTATTTTAAATTTACAGAATTGAAGATGTTGTGTATTCCTTTGGACTTTTTTGTTGTTAACTTTATTCATCAGAATTTACCCAATTGGATTCATGCAGCTGAAATATATCCCACTGTCAATGGATATTGGATGTTCCCGGCACTGGGCAACAATGAGTAAAACTTCTGGGAGAATTCTGATTCCACTTCTCCTGATACACAAGGACATTATTTGCTTCAGGGTGTACAGCATATAGTGAGATTTCAGGGTCATGAAATTGCCTTTCAACAGTGTTAATAAAGCCAAATTGCCTTCCAAAGTTCAGGCAATGATTTGCAGTATTTAACTGTTGCCAGTGACTCAGACATATAGTAGTAGATACTCATGAGTCTGAGATCTGAGAATCAAGGTTCAAAGGGAGTTGAGACAAAAAAAATCCAAGACTCTTATCCCTAATAACCAGTGAAAAACCAGATGTGAGACTGTGGGAGTGTGGTTCAGGTGGAAGAGCAACTTATTTTAAAAAAACAAAAAAAAAATAAAGCAGAAATGTGAGTCCTTGTGTTCAAGCTCAAGTCCTAGAAAAAAATATGTATATATAGTATTCAGTGGTGGGGCATTGGGACTCGAATACATCTCAGTGGTTCAGGAACACCAAGTAGACATAAGAAGAGTAGTTCAATTCTCAAGGCCACAAAACAACTGTAAAAACACTATTTTTTAAATATCACATTACATCTAGAAGGAAATGTAAATGTAGCATGCCTTTATCACTAGGCACTCTTTTTTCCTTTAAAGCCTTAAGATCAATTTCTTATTGATTTTAATTGTTCATCTGGTTACTCAAACTCTACCTCTCTGGAACTGCGCAGGTTACATTCTCTTGTAACCTGCCTTGTTCACTAAGGTTTATTTTCATTTTTTATTCATGTCTTTCCTAGTATCCAATTAAAAACATGTGTTGGTAATGTTCTGTCTTTTTCCATACCAATCCACTACTCAATGTTCTGCCTCTGGTTTTATTTCCTCCTTTGAAATGGATCACAATATTGCATTTGTATTGTAATATTTCTAACCTGGAAGGTCATTTAATAACTTGTATTTCTGTTACTATATTTTCTAACTAAACTTTGTCATGCTCCTGTAAATCTCCACTCTTCTGCCATTAGTTTTTTTGAAGATGATCATTGTTTTCAACTCCACATTACCACCAGTCCTCCTGCAAATTGTAGCATTATTATCTACCATTGCTCTACTCATAGTTTATTGCAATGACTGTTAAAATCCTCACCAAATTTCCATTGTAAATAATATAAA